>NC_079509.1:50739519-50794604 GCF_030052815.1 Hevea brasiliensis
TTAATCAATTAAACTCTTTAATTAATTAATTAAATATATTTAAATAGGTGATAACTTGTGTGTGTGTGACTTACTAGGCTCATCACTAATTGGCAATGAGACATGATATCAACTCTTAATATCATCGAACTCTTTCTTACCATAAATGATTTCTCTAAATCATTTTATGAACCTCATAGACCATGGTTAACACCTAGCATAGCATGTCATGGCCACCCAATTAGTAATAAGATTTACCTTAAATGAACCTATAATCATATGTTACCATGCACTAGAATCTCTGCATTACAAAATCCCAACTCAATTTGAGTCATGGTTTATGTCAAACTCGCTTATTATGAATATTATGTTCTCTTTTAATTCCAGTTCTTGATTAAAAGATTTTCTCATCGAAACTCTTTCCGAATAAATCTATCTGTCCTGGCCAAGAACTTGAAACATCAAGAACAATTAAATGAACATAGGATTCTATCTCTATTTACTTAGAGGAACAGATTCCATCTTGATCAACACCTACCTCCATATATAACTAGTAGGAGCCAACACATGCCCATATACCCATACATAGTACAAGTATGAAAGCGAGATCAAAATCAAACTACCTATATACAAGATAACTGTACTATCTCAGTCTAAAGATTATATGCATCGATATGATTTATGACAAAAAATTGACAAGAGTAAACTCCATGTGCTTGTCATAAGTGTCACTAGTTCTACCTACATATCATTTATAAGTGACTATCATGTTTGATATATCGCATGAGACTCACCATTCCATCTTATTTATATCTCATATAAATAACTTGGGAACAAACATGAATACAATCTTTACGGATAAGTCATGTCCTTATTATGAAGTATCCTCGATTGTGAACCTATTTATGATACTTTGTGCTAGAAATATTGTCACTCATATTCTTAACAACTTAAGAATAATATTTCTAACAAAATATCAATGGACCTTTTCTATTACACATAAATATATTATGTAAACGGAAAAGTGGAAATGCCTTTTATTAATAAAATTATGTACAAGATACATACTAAATGATATGCTCTAGGGCATACTACTAACAATCTCCCACTAGCACTAGAGCCATTCATTACAATATCTTAGACCTATCTTCTCAAGATGTCGGTCTAACTGAGTCTGTGACATAGGCTTAGTGAATGGATCAGCTGGATTTTCAGCTGATGTTATTTTCTGCATGGCTACATCGCCTCGTCCAACTATTTCTCTGATAATGTGATAGCGCCTTTCTATGTGTTTGGATTTCTGGTGAGACCTTGGTTCCTTAGCTTTGTATGATTGCTCCATTATTGTCACAAAGGTAGTGGAACCGCGACTCAATGGAAGGAACTCACTGTAAGTTACATCACGAACTTCTTTATCCAAGCGACTTCTTTGCGACATCGATGCGACAATATACTCGACCTCGATGTTGGAATCTGCGATCGTGCTCGCTTGGAACTCTTCCAACTGATCACCTCCATTCCATATGAACACATATCATGCGGTATAATTTCTATCATCGATATCTGATTGGAAGTCAGAATCAGTATAACCATCTAATTGCAAGTCTCCACCTCCATAAATCAAGAATAAATCCTTAGTTCTTCTCAAGTACTTAAGGATATTCTTGACTGCTATCCAGTGTTCTAAATCTGGATTGGATTGATACCTGCTAGTCAAACTAACAGCATATGCGATATCTGGCCTAGTACACAACATTGCATACATTAAACTTCCAATAGCCGAAGCATATGGAATCCTGGCCATCTTATCTCTTTCTTCGGGTGTCTTTAGAGACATCTCTTTAGAAAGATGGATACCATGTCTCACTGGTAACAATCCTCTCTTGGAATCAAGCATGTTAAACCTCTTTAACACCTTTTCCAAGTATAGACTTTGGGATAAACCTATTATTCTTTTCGCTCTATCTCTATAGATGCGAATCCCAAGAATATATGTTGCCTCCCCTAAGTCTTTCATGGAGAATGTATTTGACAACCATACCTTTATAGTTGTCAACATACCTGTGTCATTACCTATCAACAGTATGTCATCCACATATAAGACAAGGAAAGTGATAGCACTGTCACTAACCTTCTTATATACACATGGCTCATCCTCATTTTTTATAAAACCAAAGGATTTAATGGCTTCATCAAAACGGATGTTCCAACTCCTCGAAGCTTGTTTCAACCCATAAATGGATTGCTTTAGCCTGCATACCTTAGAACCATCTTGGGATTCAAATCCCCTAGGTTGTTCCATGAAAATGTTTTCTTCAATGTATCCATTGAGAAAAGCTGTTTTGACATCCATCTGCCAAATCTCATAATCATAGTATGCAGCTATTGCTAATAAAATCCTAATTGATTTAAGCATGGCAACAGGCGAGAAAGTCTCCTCATAGTCGATTCCTTGCCTTTGGCGAAACCCTTTCGCTACTAGCCTTGCCTTATAGGTCTCTACCTTTCCATCAGAACCAATTTTCTTCTTGAAAACCCATTTGTTCCCTATAGGTAAAATACCTTCAGGTGGGTCAACAAGATCCCAAACTTGATTCTTATACATGGAATCAATCTCGGATTTCATAGCATCAATCCATTTTGAAGAGTCTATATCTGATATAGCTTCTTCATAGGTAAGTGGATCATCTCCATGATCTACTTCTTCATGAGTAGACAACTCTTGTTCTTCTTCATGAAGAAAACCATATCTCACTGGTGGGTGAGATACCCTTGTTGTTCTACGAGGAACAGCTGTAGATGTTTCATCAATGGGTATAGGTTGACTAGATGGATCTATATCCATCTGATCTGTTGGTTGGTCAGAATTCTCCAATTCTAACTCTATTTGCCTTCCTTTGCCTCCTTCTTGAACAAACTGTTCAAGAAATGTGGCATCTCTACTTATCACAACCTTTTGTGAAGTAGGCAAATAAAAATAATATCCAAAACTATCTTTTGGATATCCAACAAATCGACCTTTTTCTGATCTGGTCTCCAATTTATCAGTGTTCAGCTTTTTGATATAAGCTGGACAACCCCAAATCTTAACATGCTTTAGACTTGGTTTTCTTCCATGCCATATCTCATTAGGTGTGGAAGAAACTGATTTTGATGGAATCCTATTCAGAATATACAAAGCTGATTCTAATGCAAATCCCCAAAAGAAGATTGGCATATCAAGATAGCTCATCATACTACGTCACATTTCCAATAGGTTACGATTTGTCCTTTGCGATACTCCATTCTGTTGTGGAGGTCCTGGAGGAGTCAGCTGAGAAACAATTCGATGCTCTCTCATGTATTCATCAATTTCAGTACTCAAATATTCACCTCCACGATCTGATCGAAGAGATTTAATACTTTTTCCTGTTTGATTTTCTACTTCAGATTTAAATTCCTTAAACTTTTCAAAGGATTCATGTTTGTATTTCATCAAATACAAATACCCAAACCTTGATTTATCATCAGTAAAGGTAATAAAATAATGAAAGCCCCCTCTAGCCATTTCTTTAAACGGACTACATACATCACTATGTATTAGTTCCAAAATATTTTCAGCTCTTAGCCCTTGTCCAACAAAGGGTGATCTAGTCATTTTGCCCTGAAGGCAAGATTCACAAGTTGGAGTAGGCTCAGAGCCCAATGAGGATAGAATCCCCATTTTCTCTAATTTTGCAATCCTATCTTCTTCAACATGACATAACCTTAAGTGCCAAATATATTTTGAACTTGAGTAGGTTTTCACCATGGCATTGTATTCTTTTAGATCACTTGCATTCAATTTGTGTTTGTCATTATTATCCAAATAATAAAGACCATCATTCATATAACCCGAACCAACATATTTATTTCCAAAATAAATATTGCAAACATCATCTGTGAACTGAAATTCATAGCCATTTCTAGTGAAACTAGATATAGAAATGATGTTCTTAAAAGCATCAGGTACATATAAAATATTATCCAAACACAAAACATGTCCAAACATGTAAAAAGATTTAGATCCTATCGCTAAAGCTTCAACAGTTGAGCCATTGCCAATCCGGACTCTAATATCTTGAGAACGCAAGCTGCTACTATTTGCTAGTTCCTGCATATCATTAGAAATGTGAGAACCGCACCGATATCTAAAACCCAAGTCAGATGAACTATGAGTTTCAACATAATCTAAATAACAATATATTGTCATACCTTCCGAAGGTGTATCCTTCTTGTCCTTCAGAGAAGCAAGATACTCTGGGCAGTTCCTTTTCCAGTGCCCATCCTTTTGGAAGTGGAAACACTTTCCTTTGCCTCCATCAGCTTTAGTCTTCCTTTTCTGTTTAGCTATTTTCTTGGAAGGACCAGAATCGAGGTTTCTTTTTCTTATTGCCCTTCTTCTTGTTGGACTTTCCAGTGAAGAAGATGCAACCAAAGCTACCTCTTTTCTTTTATTGCACGGCATATTCTTTTGGGCAATAACTGCATGTTGAGTAAACCAGCTAAGGTGCATTCTGTTTAGTCATATGGAAATTTGTCACAAAATTCCCAAAAGACTCGGGGAAGGGATGAAGGATCAAATCCGTTTGTAGTTGGAAATCCATGTTGAAGTCAAGATGTTCCAACCGCCAATCACCAATCATCTTGTGGACATGATCCCCAACATTCTCCCTCGGACATCCTCATACGGAATAGCCGTCTAGATATCTCATACCTAGCATTCTCTTTGTGCTCACCATACAACTCTTGTAGGTGAAGGAGGATCTCACTCACACTCTACATGTTCTCATGCTGCTTCTGTAACTCATTACTCATGGAAGCAAGCATGTAACACTTAGCTCTCATATCATGCTCCTTCCACTTGTCCACAGTTTCATGTTCCTCTTGAGTGGCCTCTGGAGGTAAGGGACCAGAACATTTGAATCTAGAACATATCCTATATGTTCAAGGTTCAGGACAAGTTTCAAATTTCTTAGCCAATCGCATGATTAGGTCCTCACAACTGTTGTGATTAAGTATGCTTGCAAGGATATTGGATGGTGGTGGTTGTTTTGTGCTCATTTTTATCGTAAAATTAATTGCAGAAAATAACCAGATTAATTAGTAAATGTATCATGTAATTAACCAAAATGATTATGGTCTTTTAATCAAATTGGTCCTCCCACTAACTTAGCGAATCCTACACTTCCAAAGTAGAAAACGGAAATCCTAGTTGGATGGATTTCTAGTGGGTGATTGAATTCTTATAATTCTATTGATCATCCTCAGGTACATCCATTATTGGAATTACAATAAACTATAAGTGAGCAACTCCTTGCCCATCACATCTCATGTGTGGTTCAATCCTTTACCTAGCCCCTAATGCTCAAAATCTCAGGTACATCCATTATTGACTTATCTTGCATTAGTTAAGTTAATCCCATTGAGTCAGTAATTATGCAAATAATTTTAATGTCCTCAGGTACATCCAATATTGGCCACCAAACCATTTACATATTTACAACATCTCATGCTTAACAATTATTCTTAAGAAAATCTCTTAAATTAATTGCATCTCATGCAACTATTTAAAATTTCTTAAAATAATTTCCCCAATGGAGGGCTTATGTTATAATTACTTTAATTATAGCATTTCCAACTTAATCATTTGTTTGGAAGATTTTATAGCCATCCTAATTACTATTAAGGTCTCACTTTGCACATTATCCATTTAGCATGCATATATCATATAATTGCATACATTCCCATACATCTCATGCATTCATGGATAAGCAGTAAATATGGTATGATCATGGACTTTCTAAAGGATTCAATTAGGCCACCAAGAATTGAATCAGGGCATTCCTAGGTGCATTTCATTCATTCATTTTACAAGAGTTGCTGAAGGAGTACATAATCAACACTTGATATTGAATTCCTCCCACTGGTCCCACCAATGCTCTTGACCTCCTTGAACTTCTTGCAATCCAATATTACATAGTAATCCTTGGCATACCAAGGCAAATTTACAAGAACTTAAATAAATGAAATTACAACCCAAAATATTATTACAAACTTAATAATACATGCCCAAAATAAATTAAAATAAATAAATTAATTTACAATCCCAAAGAAACATAAAAGAAATAAATCCAATCACATTGGTCTTTTATAGTCCATGATCATCCATCATACATATCACTATTTAACAATTAAATAAAACATACATACTTAAATTAAATTGAATATCTCATATTCAACTTAAAAATCCATATTTGAATATGATTCAAATAAATTTAAAAATTTAGATTTGAATCTCATTCAAATAAATTTAAAAATTCAGATTTGAATCACATTCAAACAACTTGAAAAATTCAGATTTGAATCACATTCAAATATTTTTTAAAAAATCAGATTTGAATCACATTCAAATATTTTTAAAAAAATCAGATCTGAATTTTATTGAATCAATTTTAAAAAATCAGATTTAAATATGATTCAAACAACTTTAAAAATTCAGATTTGAATCACATTCAAACAACTTTAAAAATTCAGATTTAAATCACATTCAAACAACTTTTAAAATTCAGATTTGAATCACATTCAAACAATTTTTAAAATTCTGATTTGAATCATAATTTAATTGTGTGATTAAAACAACTAATTAAACACTTTAATTAGTCAAAGAATAGGCCTTAGATCATACAACAATTGCAGAATTAAAAGCCAAACCTTGAACCACCCATGGAACCATTGTTGCCGCCACCAATGGTGGCTTCACCATGTGTGCCGCCACACCTCTTGATCCAACCAGCAATGAATCAATCATCTCATGATCAAATCACACAATTAAATCATATAATTAACAATCTAAATGGCAAATATAGTGGCTCTGATACCAATTGAAGGAACGGAAGCGTGAAAAACACAAGATTATACCATTGAATTCAAAAAAAAAAATTTCGCCTAGGGTCACATGCACCATGCAAGATTTATTTTTATCTATTTGATTTCAATGACAAACAACATATTAAAACTCTTTTAATATGTTTTTGGATCTGTATTTACCATTTAAGATTTTAAAATTAATCAGATTAATTTTAGAACCCTAGATTAAATCAAGAACGATTACACTAACCTCTTGATGCACTGCAGCGTGTCTGCGCCTTTGAGATTAGTCTTCAGGACACCAAATATTGTCCCTCTAGCTTGTCCACACCAAGAACACCTATGGCAGCCCTTGAAAAGCCTCTAAAGCTTTTTCTATTAATTATAAATTCAAGTTCTGCCTTTTAAGAGATTAGAGATGTAAACAGGACACTAGAAACAATTTCTAGTGTTCTTAATTCAAGAGATTGATGGCTAATCTCTTTAAATTGATGAGAGATGAAGAAGAATAGCTGGAGAGCCTCAAAGTGGCGTGACAAATGAGAGGAGAGGCTGCTGGTTATTTTTTCTTTTCATAACCACACTTAAATAGCTAGGTTAACACATTAAACCCTAGCCACATGTCACCTTTTGATTAGCTCTAGGTTTAAGTGACCCAATCACATTGTGCCAAGTGTCAAACCTATATTTAATCTTGATTTTAATCATCTTACATGATTAAAAAACATTTGGCAAGCTTATGTGTAATCCCATGTGTCACCATCTCATGGTGTCACGTGTCACACTGTGAAATGACTAAAATGCCCCTGTGTCTTAATTTTGAGTTCTTAACCCAAAACAATTATTTTCTTCTTCTAATTAATTTATATCAAATATAAATTAATTAATTAATCTCTATTAATTAATTTCTCATCAATTAAATTCATATTTAAACACTTTAAATATAAATTTAATTTATACTACACATCCAATAATCTAGATTTGGTTTCAAGTCATGCTAGGGACTTTGCAATTTAATTGCAAACCAAACCTATTTAATTAATCAATTAAACTCTTTAATTAATTAATTAAATATATTTAAATAGGTGATAACTTGTGTATGTGTGTGACTTATTAGGCTCATCACTAATTGGCAACGAGACATGATATCAACTCTTAATATCATCAGAACTCTTTCTTACCATAAATGATTTCTCTAAATCATTTTATGAACCTCATAGACCATGGTTAACACCTAGCATAGCATGCCATGGCCACCCAATTAGTAATAAGATTTACCTTAAATGAACCTATAATCATATGTTACCATGCACTAGAATCTCTCTACAAAATCCCAACTCAAGCCGGAGTCATGGTTTATGTCAAACTCCATTTACTATGAATATTATGTTCTCTTTTAATTCAGTTCTTGATTAAAAGATTTTTCTCATCGTAAACTCTTTCAATAAATCTATCTGTCCTGGCCAAGAACTTGAAACATCAAGAACAATTAAATGAACATAGGATTCTATCTCTATTTACTTAGAGGAACAGATTCCATCTTGATCAACACCTACCTCCATATATAACTAGTAGGAGCCAACACATGCCCATATACCCATACATAGTACAAGTATGAAAGTATCAAACTCAAACTACCTATATACAAGATAATCTGTACTATCTCGTGTCTAAAGATTATATGCACCGATATGATTTATGACAAAACATTGACAAGAGTAAACTCCATGTGCTTGTCATAAGTGTCACTGGTTCGGCCTACTTATCATTTATAAGTGCCTATCATGTTTGTTATATGGCATGAGACTCACCATTCCATCTTATTTATATCTCATATAAATAACTTGGGAACAAACATAAATATAATCTTTCTGGATAAGTCATGTCCTTATTATGAAGTATCCTCAATTGTGAACCTATTTATGATACTTTGTGCTAGAAATATTATCACTCATATTCTTAACAACTTAAGAATAATATTTCTAACAAAATATCAATGGACCTTTTCTATTACACATAAATATATTATGTAAACGAAAAAGTGGAAATGCCTTTTATTAATAAAATTATATACAAGATACATACTAAATGATATGCTCTAGGGCATACTACTAACAAAAATATCCTCCTGTGGCCTGGAAAAATATTGAACAGGAGTGAGCGTTCGACTCAGAGAGTAAAATATCAATTTTAACCATAATCTCTATAACTATCTAAAGCTAATGCACCCTGTAGAGTGAAATGCAACATCATCAATATTTTCACATCATAACAGCAAAAAAGTAATTTGGAGCACTCACACACCCAGTAATATCAATCATAATATATGGGAGCTGATCCCCTATACAGCTCTCTTAAATCCAACCCGTGCCATCGAAGAACTCAAGCCGGACTTTCGCTTAATAAACCAAATCGGGGCCCTAGCGAAGAACTCAAGCCGTGACTACCCCGAAGGACCGGGTCCCAGCGAAGATCTCAAGCCGTGACTACCCGTCCTATTCATAGCCAACACCACATCACACGCACGCCAACGCACGCACACTGCTCCAAATTACCACAACAACATACATGGCACTTTAACAGTTGTGAATGCAACATAAAACTTGCCTAGAGTTTAACTATATATATATAAACATATAAGTGATGCATGGGCATGCTTGAACATAAAATAATATTGAAATTACAATTAAAATTAATATTTTACTCACAGACTTGACAGCGGTCACTGTGGTGGCTGGACAGAGGAAGAAGGCTGTCCTGGCTCACCTGACAATTTTATTATAATAATTTAATAAATTTGACTCAATACAAACTAAGAAAAGACAAAATACGTCCTAAGTCGTGACGAAAATCCGGCAGAGTCTCTCCTATACCTAGGACCTACCCAACTTGCAAAAGGGCTCAAAACGCACTTCTATATTCACAATTCATATACTCACAACTCAATCACATCACATAGCCCCTCCTGGGCCCATCCAACAGTCCTCAATCATAATATGTAAATTTACAGTTTAGTCCTTATAATTGATCATTTTTGCAAAAACTACCCAAATAAGCTCTAAAAATTCTAAAACTTTGCCCTGCGGTCTTTAGCAATATTACTAGGCTATTGCAAAAAGAATCATAATTTTATGAGCTACCACGAATATTTTATGGATTTTTAATCCCATTTAAGTACTAGAAAATTACGAAAAAGTAAGGTTCGGGTTTACCTATGCCGATTCCGACTTCGGGGACGCGCTCGGGACGTCTGACAATGGTAGGATAACCAAAATCTTGGTCCAATTCGAATTTCCGCGAATTGAAGATACCTGCATGAAGCCCACAATACGGGGGTTAGTACATAAATTTTACGAAATTTTCTAAGCTCATTTAATGCTCGAAAAAACACTACGAAGTTCCGTGTGACCCACCGAAAAATGGTGTCGAAAAATTTTGAAATTTATATTCTCGCGAAACTCTAGACGAGTGGAGCGCTCTGGTACTCTTGGTTTTCTGGTGGGGTTTACGGTTTGCGAGAAATCTAGCCCAAAAGTCAAAATGGGCTAAAACTTTTCGGAAAAAAATTGGACAAACCGCTCGATGGATTTTGGTGTTCTTGGTGTCTATGGAAAGCTCTTGAGGTATAGATGGTGTTTGACACAAGACCCGGCCCAAATGGTGGTCGGATCGACCGGATTTCGGCCGAGAAGACAAAGCGGCGCGCTACGCATCGCGTCACTTCGAGCGATGATTCCGGCGTTCCAGGCGGTGGCCGGCAAGCTGGGGTGGCTGGGGAGGCGCGCCGGAGAGCTTGGGTGGCTGGGGAGGCGCGCCGGCGAGGGGAGGTGAGAGGAGAGAGAAAATGGGAGAGAGAGAGAGAGGGAGGAGAATGCGCGCGGGAAGAGGAGAAGAAGAAGAAAAAGGAGCCGGCCCGATTCGGCCAGTCGATCCGGTCCGGTTCAATTCAGCCGGTTCGATTCAGGATACAAAATTTTAAATTTTTTCTCTGCCTTGGGACCGAAAACGAGGTCTAAAAATTCCAAAAAAATTTCAGAAAACTCAGAAAAATTCTTAGACTCCAAATATATTTTTAGTTTTGCCACGTGGTCTTTAAATTAATTTTTAAAAATCATCAAAGTTTTATATTTTCTGAAAATCGAACCCGATTTCCAAAATCCGAAAAATTTCAAATAATTTACTAAAATTCAAATAAAATAAAATGTCAATATTTACCCAAAAATAATAAATTTAAAAATTAGGGGTGTTACAATTAATTGGTCTATATTTAATTTCATATATTTTAAAGTAAGAATATATTCTATTTCAACTTATATTATAATAGTGATATTAACTCCTTTATATTTTATTGATCTCAACCTCAAATATCTTATGTCATTTTTAATATTTTCAAACTAATGAAAAGAAAAAAGAAAAAAAGTCAACACTTCCACTCTATATTTAAAAATTAGAAATATAAAATTGCGTCTTTTTAATTAGATATAAGTAAATTTTAATTATCATTTTGTAATAAATAAAGATAAAATTTGTTTAATAGCACAAAAATAAATTATTATTGATGCTATATAGTATGACAAATTATATAACAAAAAAGTATAATACAAAATTTTATTATTAAATTATATTTTATTCAATGTATTACAATAAGCGAATATTAAATATTATGTTATTAATGTTAATTGGTGTTTAATTAAATTATATATACAATTAATATGTAATATTTAAAAGATAATTAAAACTTATTTCAATTGAATTGATTAAATAATTTCAATAATTATAAAAAATAATAATTATATTTATAAAATGTAAATATAATACTATATGATAAAATAAAATTAAATATATTTTCAATATAAATATTTTTATATAATAATTATATTAATATAATAATTATAAAAGAAAATACCCCGCAGCTTGTATATATATATATAATGTAAAATAATAATTCTCATTTTATAAAATTTTAAAATGTTAGAATTTAATTTTTTTTTAATTAAAAATAAATCATTTAAAAATAATAAAATTCATGTTAAAAGTGATATAAGTTTATAAGAATTCAATTTATTTAATAAAATTTTTAATTAAATCATTCATGTACTCCTATTTAAGTTAAATTTATTTTTTTTATAAATAAAGATAAAATATAAAAATATATTTATTTTACTTATCAATCGATCTAAATAATAGTATTCATTTGAGATTTATTATTTTGAAAAGTATTTTAAATACATAAATTTTCTTACAAACTCATCTAAATCAAAATTTTTTTAATAAAATAGAATTAAATTTTATCATAAGAGTCATATCCAATGGGATTTGGATTTTTTATTTCAAGTGTAGAATGCATTTTTATTTTTTCTTTAAATTTTCCAAGACAAAGACATTTCTATTCGAACAAAGGAAATTGCATTAGCTATCAATAACATTTGAGTTTGGAGTTTGGACCACTCTAAAGAATTATATATAATGTTGCAAAATTGGACCACACACTGACTACCACCTAAATCTAAATTCTACCACCATGGAAAAGCAAGATCTAGGATAAGGTTTGCATATGCGACTGACTACACCTTTTTTTTTTTTTTAACAAAATTTAAACTTAATATTTTATTTTTTTTAAGAAAAGGAAATATTTGTTAAACTAAATCACTAGTAAGATCATCACATAAGAAATCATCTCATTATAAAAATTAATCAGTTACAAATAGCAATCGATTTATAAAATGGTTACAAAATTAAAGAAACTATTTTTTTTTGTAACTGATTATGTTTCAATTACTATTAACTATTAGCAAGTTGTTACTAATAACCGATAGTTTAATTTTTATTGAAAATTTTATTTTTTTTAATTTTAATTAATCTAACAATCGATTTAGTTATTGGTTGCTATTTGCAATCAGACTCATTGTAATCAACTGAATCAGTTGCTAAATTGATCAGCAATCGATTCGGTTGGTTGCTAATATTTTTTTTATAGTGAGTGGGACATGACCCATTATGAAAATTGTTTTATTAAAATTAAAATTATTAAGTTTTATAATCAATAAATAAAAATTATTTATTTTAATTTTTATAGTTTGAATATAAAGTCTTGTATTGTATTGTAGTACTCTTTGTTGCAAAACTATATTAAAAAAGTTTTTATTTGATTTTCATAGATAAGATTTTATCAACATTTGATAACATCAACTATAAGTACAGTTTTAAAGTTAATAATTAATAATGCAACTTATTGTGTGTGATTTTGTTTTCGTAGTTTATTTATTTATAATTATTTATTACTTTAAAAATCTAATCATATTAATTATATCATTAAATATTAAATTTATTTTTTGATTTTTAATATTTAAAATATTAAATATATAACTTAATAAAATATCTTATTAATATTATATACGTATTATATATGTGAAAGGAAAAATAAATATATCGAATTTTAAGAAAATAATAGATATATTGCCTATAGAGCCAATGAAATATTATCACAATTAATATAAAATTAATAATATTATTTTCACTATTACATCATAAAATTTATCATATTTATTAATAAAATGGGATTTTAAAAGACTACTTTATCACTTTTATTTAGAATCAGAACAAAATTGCAAGAAATAAAGCGAATGATGTCGAAGTTAGATGACCAGATTTCTTTAATTTACAAACAATAATTAATCTTAAGCATTTAAATATATTAATTATAATTGATAAAGAGTGATATCGTAGATATTTGGATAATGACATGTGGGCAGGGTTTATATTATGCAGGCAAAGGAAATACGGATAATTTAATGACTTATTATATGACTGCTTTGGAGTACTTTGGTGAAGTATCAGTAAGCTTCGCCTACTTCTGGGAGGTTTAGACAAGGCTGAGGAGGAATCCGACTACTTTTCCTGCTAGACAACAAGGGTTAGAAAGAGGTGCTCTACTAGACAACAAGGGTTAGAGAGGGGTGCTCCCATTTGAAACTCAGATGCTCAAGTTTGTTTCGGTAAAACAGTAAACACAGTAAATGTAAATGAGTAAAAGGTTGTTCGAATTTTTTACCTGCGAATATATATATATATATATATATATATAATATATATATATATATATATATATAAACAAATGTGCAGATGTCTATGTTAAATGGGATTGTTTTATTCAATTAGACATACGCTGATGATCAGTATGTCATATCAAAACATAATAATAATGGTGACATATTTGAAATGGTAATAATAGGTAGTCTTTTGATATAAGATAATAGAATAGGTAAGTAATTAAATCGATCTATTAATAATGAGCAGACAACTCAAAATATGAGTCAGACGAGTGCTCATATCGTCTCATAATAGTATATGTTCTTTATATATATGGGTTATAAATCGTTCATTTTGATCACTTAAGGTAAAAACTGCAAAGAAGCAGTCTAATTAGCCCGGGGTAAACTTAGAAGTCGTGGTCAGCTTGGCATAAAGTACTCGTGTGATTGGTAGGACAAGAAGTCCATTTAGGAATGATATTAGGGCCTGTTATTTTGGGGCGTATGCATATTGTAGTGTTTAGGTGATTAGATGCTTATGGGGACTCTTACTTTGGTGACATTCGCTATACTCTTGAGTGCCTGACTAGTATAACGAAGTACAACCTTTCTGAAGACATGTGGCATGAATCTAGGTAGTCAGACAATTTATAAGGTATTGCTACCTTTACGTGTGGCGTCCGTCTAAATAGTCGGACACATTGTATCAATAATGATAGTATTCTAGACACAAATATGTATATAAAACTTCACAACACATTTATAATGTGTGTGTATATATATATATATATACACATGTGCACCTCTTGACTATTAACTATACATGAAAAAAATAATATAATTTACAATTTAATCTAATAAAGTCCATAAATGCTTAATCATAATCTAATTATTATTGTCACTCATTTTATAATATTCAAGCTTTTATTATTAAAATATTATCTTAAAAAATAAAAATATAAACATCTCTATCAATGTAATTATTTTTATGTTTAAAAATAAAATAAAATAATTTATTAATAATAAATCCATATAATGCATAGCATTTTATATATATATACTAATTATTAAATATATTGAAAATACTAAAAAATAAGTATTATCTCTCTCACGAAAAAATGAATCCTCCGTATTTCTCTACATAGAGAGAGGCGAATAATAACCCGTTACTGCACCTTATGGCCCTATGGCCATTTCGTGCTAATGTTCCTACCAAGATTCCATAACTTCCTCTAAAGTTTTGAGCATTAATTAAATAATATTCATGCATGCATGGGGGTGGGTTCAGACAGGCTCATCATATGAAAATCCATAATCCAGACTCATTTTTCATCATTCTTTTATTGAACAAGGATCGTCTCCAATTTAAATTCCATACTCGTACCTCACTTGACCAAGTTCCTATATCAGCAAAACCAAACAATCTTTATCCACTGAAACAGAAAAAAAAGTCTTGGGAACTTCTCCCTTAATGGTGAATCAGTAATCCACACATCTTTCCAAGATAAAATGCGAGATCCATTACCCAATAATAATTTCAAACTTTTAGTCTTCACTACCTTCTTTTAATGAAACATCTAATAAATATTAAAATCTTTGCAAAGAACAGAGGCTTTAGTTGGCATAAACGAAAGAATCCCATTCTGACAAGGAAGGAAGTTTTCTATATATATTTCCATAGCCACTTGGTTTTATCAAAAATCCATTGATTTTGGATTTTTGGACAGTTCTCTAACAAACATTAATTTTCTAGTTTTCTTTTGTTAGAAATACTCTCCTCTCAATCTGACTTTCAAAGCATGATTTCATCAAAACAAGTCCGCCAGCCATAGAGAGAAATCTACCTTTCCAAGGTGCATCCAAGTATTCGCCATAACAGGAAGCTCCCATGTTTTCTTACTTGTAGGAAATGGCACCTAGAGGAAGCCCAAGATACCTGATAGGTCAATTTTCAACTTTGCAATTTGAAAGAGAGACAAGGCACTGCACCATTTCATTTGGCTTATTAATCCCTACTACACTGCTCTTACAAAAATTTACATTGAGCCTATGACGCCAATTCAAAACATCCAATAAAAATGCTTAGCTAGCCAGATTTGGTATATTATAGACGCAAGATATGAATTTTATCTATTTTACATATAATTTTTATGTATTTGTATATTAATTGATACACGATAAATCAAGTTTAGATCAGAATTTCGCATGCTAAATATCCTTTGTGTTCAGCGATCCTTGGACAGAATCATTAGAGAAAAATCAAGCAATCATCAGCAAATTCTAGATGGGTGAGCTGTTCCAAACGGGCATTGACTGATAATCCCTTAAATAAGTTCAATCTAGATGCTACGAATAAAAGTATATTCAACCATTCTGCAGCAATTAGAAATAAAAAAGGAGAGTGGGCTGCGTTGCCTCAAACCATGCTCAAGGGAAAAGTCCTTAGTAGGTGATCCGTTTATTAAAACTAAAGTCTTGACTGATCTAATACACGGATTCATCCAATTAATCCAATTTTCCCCAAAGCCCATGAACTTCAATGAGCTAATCCCATGAGATATTGTCAAATGTTTTTTCAAAATCTAGTTTCAGCAGAAAACTGGCCGGGTTTCTTGGAAATCTCAAGACTGTGCAGAGTTTCATTAGAAATCAAAACACAAATATGTGAGGCTCATGTATTTAATAAATGAATTCTATTATATCGTGTGTATTAAGTCCATAATGAACCTGTTTAAGTAAGAAAAATTCTTGACATAAAGCCCCTCTCAAAGAAAAAGGAGATTAAATCATTTACCTTTGACTAATGATGCCCCACATGCATTGGAAGAAAGAGAAGTTAAAACTAGAATAAATTTCAATAATTATCTTTGAATTTTAAGGGTTCTAAAAGAGTTGTATTTAAATTTAAAAATATAATATAAAACTTTATGAATTTAGAAATTTTACATAATAAAATTCTTCAACTCCCAATAGCCAGTTTATAAGTAATATGCTGATGTGGATAATTATGAATAATGATAACATGAACAACTGTTGTTGTTTTTTGAAGGTAAAGCCCCTCTAATCAGCTGCTCTACATCTAGTATTTTATTATCTCGTACGATTGAGATTCTTTTTTTGGATAATCTATGAAGAAAATTATAGTCGATTTTGCTACTGTTACATAGAGTAGAGATAATTTTCCATATTACCACTATTTTGCATTGTGTAAACTGACTATTGAGGGCTAGAAGGATTTTATTATGCGAAATTTCAAAGTTCAAGTGGTTTTATATTATATTTTTAAGTTCAACGACGACTCTGTTGTTACAATCTCTAAAATTTAGAAACAACCCTTGAAATTTATCCTTAAAACCTATCAGGACTATTCCCCACCTTATCGTAAAATTATACAATAATTCAGTTATTCTATATAGAATAACCTAAATGAAATTAGATTATATGATAGATTGGTTATTTCACATATGATAACTGAAATGACATGTAACACCCTTAATTTTTAAATAATTATTTTATATGTAAATATTATTATTTTATTATATTAAATATTATAAAAATTTATTTGAAATTTTTCTAAATTTTAAAAATTGGGTTTGATATTTTTAAGACAATAAATTTCATTGATTTTTAAAAATTAATTTAAAGACCACGTGACAAAACTAAAAATATATTTAAACTCCAAAATTTTTTTTTTGAGATTTTCTATAATTTTTTCGAAATTTTTGGGCTTCGTTTTTTGCCCTAGGACTGAGTAAAAATTCAATTTTAGGTATTCTAAATCGAACCGACTGAATAAGACTAGATCGGATCGGACTGGTCGAATCAGACGGGTCTTCTTCCTTTTTCTTCTCTCTCCCTTGCGTGCCCCGACACCCCTCCTTCCCTCTCCATTTTCTCTCTCCTCTCTCCTCCCCTCGCTGGCCAGCCACCATCCCTACCTTCCCCAGTCACCGATGCACCTCCCCCATGCCTCCTCGTCGCAAGCTGATGTCCTAGGTGGCTGGAAAATTGCGCCAAAGTTCCCTCATCGCGCGCGCATCATTTCATCTTCTCAGCGTGATTTTGGCCGATCCGGCCATCTACACCTCGAGAGCTTTCCATAGACACTCAGAATACTAATTTTCATCGAGCGGATTGTCCAATTTTTGCTTGAAAAATTTTTACCCATTTCGATTTTTGGGCTAAATTTTTCCCAAACTGAAAAACCCATGGGAATTGTGAGAGTATCGGCATGCTCTACACGATGAGACTTTTGTGACAATATAAATTTCAAAATTTTTCGACACTAGAAATTCGTTGGGTCCCACGAACTTCGTAGTGTTTTTCTGAGTTTCAAATGAGCTTATTTAATTTTGTAATAATTTTATTCTAACCCCTGGTATTGTAGGCTTTATGTAGGTACTTTCGTATTGTGGAAATTGGACCGTCGCCCAGATTTGTAATTTCGGGCCGAGCAGATAAGCTGTCGGAATCACTTAAGAACCGGATCAAAGTTATAACCTGCCCCACCATTTTTAGACGCCGCGGAAGCATTCGAAGTATCAAAATTGGCATAGGTAAACCCGAACTCTGAGTTTCTTCAATTTTATAGTGTCAAATTTACATTAAAATTCCATAAAATATTTGTGGATAGCTAGAAAATTATAATTCCTTTTGTGTTAGCTCTATAATATTGCTAAGGACAGTGGGACAATTTTTAGAGCTAGTTAGAATGACTTTTGCAAAATATCTATTTTAAGCCTTATAATTAAATTATTAGATTGTGTGAGATTTGCCTAAGTTAGAAGGGCCATGTGTTATTGTTGAGATGATGTGTGACTTTAGAAGTGTTATTTGAATCTTTTTGCAGGTTGGGTAGGTCTTAGGTATAGGGAAAACTGTAACACCCTCCCGGTAGCAACTCCGTACATTCTACTGTTCCGGTGACCGGTGTCGGTCCGGACAGCTAGAACGTCCGGAAAAATATTTAAACTAAAGTCAAAAACCATAATTAACTCAAATATTAATGAGAAAAATTTAGTAAAAATTTTAGAAATAAAATACAACTAAGTCAAATGAGCCGGTGCCCAAGCGATGGGTAACCCAGAGGGAAGTTGCGGTTCTCGCAACTAGGAGCCCTAGACCCGGGAAAAATTTCATAAAATAATTTTTGGGACTCTAGAGAAGGGTCATTGAGGTTCCTATGGCATTAGAATGCCAAGAAAATACCTAGAAAATTTTTTCAATCGGTACAGACAATTTTGACCCGTTAAGCCAAACGGAGGGCATTTTGGTCATTTCGCCTTCAGAGACGATTTTTGGCCGACTTGTCCAGTTGAGTAAATAATTATTATGACATAAAATGTGAATAAATATTGTTGAAAATTGAATTGAAAATAATTAGAAAAGAAAAATCAATAAAATGCCAAATATGACATCATTATGATGTCATTTAAAAGCTCCACCAATCACATGCAAGCAATCCATTTAATTAACTAATAAAAGAGACAAATAAGGACCAAAGAAATTAAAAAGCAAACAGCAGCCCTTTCTTCTCCTTCAAAAACGTTTTACATCCCCTCCCCTCTTCCTCCATTGAATCTCAACCAAAGCTCCATTTTCATCCTTATTTCACCACAAACTCTCCTAAGTCCCTTCACTAAAAACTTGTCTCTACCTCTGGGGAAGTGTTTGGCAGCCTAGAAAGTGAAGGAAAGTGAAGTTTTAGCTTGGAGAAATCTGCCCTACAAGAGGTTAAAGTGAGGTTAGTGCCTACTTATATATATACTTCTTTGATTCCATGTTAGAAGCTTGAAATAAGTGAGAAATTGTAAATTAAATGAATAAAAGTTAAGTGTATGCATCCTTTGAATTTTGGCAGCCCTAAGGAAGGAATGAGTTTGATTGTATTAATGGACTTAGAGTGAATTGGAGATTATGTTTAAAGTGTATACATATATATATACAAAGAATGAAAGAGTTAACTAAAGAAATTGTGAAAACCATGACTTTGAGCTAGGGTTTAGGAGTGAAAATTTGACTTGGCTTAGGAAATTGTTAGAGAACATTTTAATGGTCAATTAGTGACCATTTTAGGTAAGTTGAAACAATTTGGACTGAAATATAGCATGGCAAAGTGAATGTGTAGGCTGCCTAAGGAGTGCAAAGGGGTGATCAAATTTCACCACTTGGACTGCCATATCTTTGGTTGTGTAGGTTCAATTGGTGTTTGGCCAATTGGACATGAAACTAGGCTTATAATGGCACATTTTTGCTGAAGAAATCATGCCCAAAAGACGAAAGCAAGAGGACCAAAACTTGGCCCCAATCCGGATACCTTGCAAACAGCCCCTGCAGAAATGACCAAATGAACAGTAACTGTTCATTTGGCCATAACTCACTGTAGATATGGTCAATTGACCTGAAATTTTTACAGCAACAAGATAAGATATAGACAAACAACTTTCATGGAGGATACCAATCTAAATTATGCCATTAACCTAATCAAATCATTGAGCAAATTGAAGTTTACTGTACTGAGATTTCCAGAATTTTCATTTGAGCAGTAATGTTTGGATGGCTATAACTCTCTCTAGAAAACTCGGATTTAGGCGATTCTTGAACCGATGAAAACCTAAGGCATAGTAGAACATTTCATATGAAGAAAGTTAGACCAAATTATGAACTTAACTTGGTCAAATTACTGACCAAAGTTGGACCAAAATCTGCCAAAACCCAAAATTTCAGCATGAACAGTACACGTGAACAGTAAACTTATTTTGGCCATAACTTGAGCTACAAAACTCCAAATGGAGTGATTCAAAAAAAGAAATTCAACTAGAAAAAATAAGGAACAACTTTCATGTTTACCATTTCCTCAAATTCCCACTGTAACAGTGCTTAATGGAACGGTAAAATTAAGCTTCAAAAACTGAAAATTTTGTTTCCCTTGGTTTAAGCCTAGAAATGGTAATGGTGATCACTTCCAACAAGTTTTAAATGAAAAATGTGGTATGTTTGAAGTGCCAAAGTCAATGTACCTACTTTCTATGTAAAAGTCAACTTTCTTGTTGACCAATGAAATGAATAGTGACACCAAAAGTTGAAATGAATAATGACACCAAAAGTTAAAATTCAAAGATTGAAGAATTTTAAAGTATCAAATGCCCTAGTATACCTAACAAGATTGGTTTGGATAGTTTGGCATGCCAATAGGGTATTGTTTAGCAGTACTGCGAAAGGCTTTATGCCTGTATTCATGGCTTTATGCCCGTATTCATGGCTTTTATGCCCGTATGCATGGCTTTTATGCCCGATTATGTGATATCATGGCTTTTTAGCCATCGATCGCATACATGGTTGACGCGTTGCGTCCCATGGTATGACAGCCCGAGGCACCGCGGTGTCGGTGCCAACGACCGTTATCCATCCATCATCCAAGATAGGTTACTTGGGCATGGAAAGTATAACTGTGATTGAACTGATTATTAAAGAAAATACGAAAATTAAGTATCAGGAATGATTACAAAAATACAAAAAAGCTCAAGATCATGAAGAAAATAATTAACGAAATGCATGAAGAAGTTAATATCATAAAACATGATTAGCCCTTGACTAAACAATAAGTCAGTAATTATTCATCTCTTATGAACACAATAGCAAGGAAATTATTATTTTTATTTGCATATTATATTTTCTTGTATTATTGGCACCACTAAGCTTTATGCTTAGCGCGTCGCTTTTGCAACGCGTAGGTACTAAAGATTTGGACAGAGGGCCCAGTAGACCACAGATTCGGTAAGGCAGCTCACAGTTCTGTATAGTGTCCGTGTCACCTCACCATCCACAGTGCATTGGTAGGACACTAGGTCCCATTTTGTATTTTGAGTTTTTTTGTAAATTTTGTAATTAAACTCTTATTTTATCATGTGTATTTGAAACAAATATAATATAATTTTGTATTAATGTAAGTACATGTAATTTGTGATTATAAATCACATGTGAGAATTTATTTATGATTTGAGTCTAATGATGATGTGAAATGAATGAATGACAAATAGAGGAATTGTTAAGAAAATTGTGTTTGTGAAAGGAAAAGTGAATGTCTATTTATGACTTGTACATGATTATCACATGAGATGAATGATTGAGAAATAAATGGTGAAAAATGTTGAGATTTTGATATTGAAGTTTGAGAGTGATGAGATGATTGAATATGATCATAGGAAGTTTTTTTCACAGGTTCCGAAGAACTGTTTTCTCTATTTTTAATTTACTCTGCGGATTTTCTATAAAATTCTCGGAACCTCAAATAAATTATAATTTCGATAAATGGCTTAAATAAATTATATTTCACAAGTTATATTCAAAAGGAAGAATAAAAATGAATTAAGATAAAATAGAGTGCTCCGGCACACTGAGTGGCATAACTTGCTCGGCTACACTGTAGTCGGGTAAGGGGTGTCACAATTAGTGGTATCAGAGCGCGGTTTAGGCGTTTCTGGACCTAGATAGATTGCATATCATGCATTGCATTCATAAGAGTCAAGGTGACACTATTGCAGATCTGTATTTCCTGTTTATTTTAGGTTAAGGTATGGAATAAGCGAGTGAAGAGACAATGAGATAGCGAATGGAGATGAGAAGGATACTGTATTTTAGATGAAAAAGGATGAGTACATAACTGTTTGAGGATAGGATTGAGATTAAGGAGAAAGTGAAGTAGGATAACACGGAAAGGTGAAGAAATAAAGAGGTATTAGCTCCTTGGCTATTTACATTGGGTAAATTTCGAGGACGAAATTTAAATTAGAGGGGAAGAGTTGTAACACCCTCCCGGTAGCAACTCCGTACATTCTACTGCTCCTATTCGGTGTCGGTCGGACAGCTAGAAACGTCCGAAAAATATTTAAACTAAAGTCAAAACCATAATTAACTCAAATATTAATGAGAAAAATTTAGTAAAAATTTTAGAAATAAAATACAACTAAGTCAAATGAGCCTGCCCTGCGATGGGTAACCAGAGGGAAGTTGCGGTTCTCGCAACTAGGAGCCCTAGACCCGGGAAAAATTTCATAAAATAATTTTTGGGACTCTAGAGAAGGGTCATTGAGGTTCCTATGGCATTAGAATGCCAAGAAAATACCTAGAAAAATTTTTCAATTGGTACAGACAATTTTGACCCGTTAAGCCAAACGGAGGGCATTTTGGTCATTTCGCCTTCAGAGACGATTTTTGGCTGACTTGTCCAGTTGAGTAAATAATTATTATGACATAAAATGTGAATAAATATTGTTGAAAATTGAATTGAAAATGATTAGAAAAGAAAAATCAATAAAATGCCAAATATGACATCATTATGATGTCATTTAAAAGCTCCACCAATCACATGCAAGCAATCCATTTAATTAACTAATAAAAGAGAAAAATAAGGACCAAAGAAATTAAAAAGCAAACAGCAGTCCTTTCTTCTCCTTCAAAAACGTTTTACATCCCCTCCCCTCTTCCTCCATTGAATCTCAACCAAAGCTCCATTTTCATCCTTATTTCACCACAAACTCTCCTAAGTCCCTTCACTAAAAACTTGTCTCTACCTCTGGGGAAGTGTTTGGCAGCCTAGAAAGTGAAGGAAAGTGAAGTTTTAGCTTGGAGAAATCTGCCCTACAAGAGGTTAAAGTGAGGTTAGTGCCTACTTATATATATACTTCTTTGATTCCATGTTAGAAGCTTGAAATAAGTGAGAAATTGTAAATTAAATGAATAAAAGTTAAGTGTATGCATCCCTTGAATTTTGGCAGCCCTAAGGAAGGAATGAGTTTGATTGTATTAATGGACTTAGAGTGAATTGGAGATTATGTTTAAAGTGTATACATATATATATACAAAGAATGAAAGAGTTAACTAAAGAAATTGTGAAAACCATGACTTTGAGCTAGGGTTTAGGAGTGAAAATTTGACTTGGCTTAGGAAATTGTTAGAGAACATTTTAATGGTCAATTAGTGACCATTTTAGGTAAGTTGAACACAATTTGGACTGAAATATAGCATGGCAAAGTGAATGTGTAGGCTGCCTAATGAGTGCAAAGGTGGTGAAATTTCAGTCCACTTGGACTGCCATATCTTTGGCTGTGTAGGTTCAATTGGTGTTTGGCCAATTGGACATGAAACTAGGCTTATAATGGCACATTTTTGCTGAAGAAACCATGCCCAAAAGACGAAAGCAAGAGGACCAAAACTTGGCCCCAATCTGGATACCCTGCAAACAGCCCCTGCAGAAATGACCAAATGAACAGTAACTGTTCATTTGGCCATAACTCACTGTAGATATGGTCAATTGACCTGAAATTTTTACAGCAACAAGATAAGATATAGACAAACAACTTTCATGAAGGACACCAATCTAAATTATGCCATTAACCTAATCAAACATTGAGCAAAGTGAAGTTTATCAGATCGAGATTTCCAGAATTTTCATTTGAGCAGTAATGTTTGGATGGCTATAACTCTCTCTAGAAAACTCGGATTTAGGCGATTCTTGAACCGATGAAAACCTAAGGCATAGTAGAACATTTCATATGAAGAAAGTTAGACCAAATTATGAACTTAACTTGGTCAAATTACTGATCAAAGTTGGACCAAAATCTGCCAAAACCCAAAATTTCAGCATGAACAGTACACGTGAACAGTAAACTTATTTTGACCATAACTTGAGCTACAAAACTCCAAATGGAGTGATTCAAAAAAAGAAATTCAACTAGACAAAATAAGGAACAACTTTCATGTTTACCATTTCCTCAAATTCCCACTGTAACAGTGCTTAATGGAACAGTAAATTTAAGCTTCAAAAACTGAAAATTTTGTTTCCCTTGGTTTAAGCCTAGAAATGGTAATGGTGATCACTTCCAACAAGTTTTAAATGAAAAATGTGGTATGTTTGAAGTGCCAAAGTCAATGTACCTACTTTCTATGCAAAAGTCAACTTTCTTGTTGACCAATGAAATGAATAGTGACACCAAAAGTTGAAATGAATAGTGACACCAAAAGTTAAAATTCAAAGATTGAAGAATTTTAAAGTATCAAATGCCCTAGTATACCTAACAAGATTGGTTTGGATAGTTTGGCATGCCAATAGGGTATTGTTTTAGCAGTACTGCGAAAGGCTTTATGCCTGTATTCATGGCTTTATGCCCGTATTCATGGCTTTTATGCCCGTATGCATGGCTTTTATGCCCGATTATGTGATATCATGGCTTTTTAGCCATACTGACTGCATACATGGTTGACGTTCTGCGTCCCATGGTATGACGGCCCGAGGCACCGCGGTGTCCAGTGCCAACGACCCGTTATCCAGTCCAGTCATCTAGTATAGGTTACTTGGGCATGGAAAGTATAACTGTGATTGAACTGATTATTAAAGAAAATACGAAAATTAAGTATCAGGAATGATTACAAAAATACAAAGAAGCTCAAGATCATGAAGAAAATAATTAACGAAATGCATGAAGAAGTTAATATCATAAAACATGATTAGCCCTCGACTAAACAATAAGTCAGTAATTATTCATCTCTTATGAACACAATAGCAAGGAAATTATTATTTTTATTTGCATATTATATTTTCTTGTATTATTGGCACCACTAAGCTTTATGCTTAGCGCGTCGCTTTTGCAACGCGTAGGTACTGAAGATTTGGACAGAGGGCCCAGTAGACCATAGATTCGGTAAGGCAGCTCACAGTTCTGCATAGTGTCCGTGTCACCTCACCATCCACAGTGCATTGGTAGGACACTAGGTCCCATTTTGTATTTTGAGTTTTTTTGTAAATTTTGTAATTAAACTCTTATTTTATCATGTGTATTTGAAACAAATGTAATATAATTTTGTATTAATGTAAGTATATGTAATTTGTAATTATAAATCACATGTGAGAATTTATTTATGATTTGAGTCTAATGATGATGTGAAATAAATGAATGACAAATAGAGGAATTGTTAAGAAAATTGTGTTTGTGAAAGGAAAAGTGAATGTCTATTTATGACTTGTACATGATTATCACATGAGATGAATGATTGAGAAATGAATGGTGAAAAATGTTGAGATTTTGATATTGAAGTTTGAGAGTGATGAGATGATTGAATATGATCATAGGAAGTGTTTTTCACAGTTCAAGAACTGCTTTCTATTTTTAGCTACTCTGTCACGGATTTTCTATAAAATTCTCGGAACCTCAAATAAATTATAATTTCGATAAATGGCTTAAATAAATTATATTTCACAAGTTATATTCAAAAGGAAGAATAAAAATGAATTAAGATAAAATAGAGTGCTCCGGCACACTGAGTGGCATAACTTGCTCGGCTACACTGTAGTCGGGTAAGGGGTGTCACAAAAACTCTGCCAAATTTTCGGTAAAACTTAGGATTATCCCTTGATTCATTAAAATTTTATTTTAAGTAAATATTGATAAAATTTTTGATATGATATTTAGGTGAGTCGGGTCAGCCTTCCTCCTCCGGCTAGCCACTGCAGTGACCTTTGGTTAATTTGTGAGTGGATATTAATTTTATTTATAATTTCAATACTAGTGTTATTATATGTCACAATATGCCCATACATCAATTATAGATATATGTATTAGCTACTACAGGCACACTTTGCATTGCATCTTTACTTGATAGTTTGATGTGGGTATCACCTAGGATAATTTGGAGCTCTGTGTGTGTGTGTGTTGGCGTGCGTGTGGTGTATTGGTGGCGGATATGGGTAGGATGGGAAAATCGGTTTGAGCTAGTCTCGCTTAGGGCCTGGTCCTTTTATGATAAGTCAGGATAAGTACGGCTTTGAGTTGATCTCGCTAACCCCCACACTTGGATTGTAAGAGAAAGTCCAGCTCGAGTTAATCTCGCTGGCATGCCTTGGATTAAGAGAGCTATATAGGGGATCAACTCCCATATTATATTTATACTAATGTGACACACAAGTGTGCGAGTGCTCTGAATTATTCTTTATGTGAGTATTATTGAAATTATTTAAAATTGCTGATCTATATTGCATTTCATCCTTAGGAATGCATTAGTACTAGATCGTTATAGAAATTGTATGTAAAATCAATATCTTACTCTATGAGTCAAACACTCACTCTTGTTCACTCTATTTTTCCAGGTTACAAGAGGACTTTTCTTTGTCATTAACTTGCTTTCTTCCTCGTAGGTCCATTAGTTGCTATTTCCATATTCCATGTTGCTTATTTTGAAATCTAGATCTCTGCATGTATTAGAAATATTTTGTATGGGACTGTAAAAGAATATTTATTTTGGAATTATAAATTTATTAATCTATGTATGTATGAATATGGGGATGAATGCTCACCTTGGGTGAGGGAGCTGAGCTTCTATTTGATTTATATTGCTATGTTGGGAATGGTGAGGGTGGGCTGGGCTCCTCGAATATATGTATTTTTTGGTTACAAGTCGGGTTAGCTAAAAACTCCCCGTTGGATGGTCCAGGTTATGGCCGGACTTTGTCCGGTTTGTTTCTTAAAATGGGCTTGTATATGGGCTTCAAGGTTGGGCTAATAAATTGTTAGGCTTACTGCGGGTTTTAGGAGCCTTATGTTGACCCAAGTCCTAATGTCGGTCTAGCCCGTGGGATTGGGTCATGATAATAATGGTATCAGAGCTTAGGCTCCAGATTCATGGGAAATGCGTGTCTAGGGTTATAAAAAGAGTCTTGTTAGGATGTCACATGCAGAGTATATATCCTATTTCGTCTTCTTCTGTAAGTCTTTGTTTCTAGCTTTTGCGTTGTGCCTCAGGTAATATAAGAGTGTATTAGTTAGTGTCTTAATTTTTGTGGGTACATAAAGATGTAAAATAAAGTTAGCAGATGTATTGAGGTCTACCATGGGAATACATACTCCAAAGAATGCTGTATTTTTATCAGTATAGGTTTAAGTGGCGTGCCTATCTAGTGCAAGGCATGAAGACATAAAGGTGACTTCTGGCAGTGTAGCTGCCCTAAATGGGAGTGAGGGTATCACTGCTGTTAGTCATCAGTGGATAGCCCAATCAGATAAAGTTATAGTATCAGTAAATCCGAGGGAGATAAAAGATTGGGAAATCAGTATTTTGGGACGAACCGTAGTAACTATGTAATATTTTCGATGTTTGTGTTGTAAGCTGTAGATTATACTACTAATATGAGATTATTATATAAAGTTGCGTGCTTCCCCGTGGTGCACTATAATGAGGGTGTTTGCAGACTGTCTCTATTTTGGTACAGTTATGTCAAGACAGAGTTCTATTTCTGTAGAGGAGTTAGGAAAACTCCTAGTTAGGGTTTAAAACCCTAGAGATAGAACATCAAAGGTCGCAGTTGGGTGATAATTATATTAAGTGACTTAGTTATCCTACTTTGAACACAGAGTTATAACATAAGTGGCACAAGATTAAAAGCATTTAGTACGGTTGCAGTGTAATGATGACACCTACTTGGTGGGATCATCTGGTCTTTGGTATGAGATCATTGGCAGTGTTGGAGTTACGGTGGACATATTGCCTAAAGTTTAATGAAGATAGCACCTCTTTCAGGTGACAGTAGAGTGTAAGTAAGGCTCTACTCCCTAAAGGAGACTGGAGGTTATGAATAATATTCGTAGCCTAAGAAATGACATTCTAGAAAGGTTGACAATATAAAAAGAGAGTAAACAGCCTTATGTAGTTATGGTAATAGGGTAGAGATAATATCTCTCTTGTAGTCAGTTATACTGTAGAGTATGGTAATGTCTTTTCAGGAGAGACAGAAGAGTACTACTAATATAATGATCTATGGAATGAGTCTTAAATGGGACTGTAGCATGATAGGAAATAGTTGGCTCAGGTACTTCCCTTAGGGAGAGTACATTTTTGTTATAAGGATCATAAGGGATCAGATCACGATGGATGCAGAGCTTTTTAGTAGCAAGGGAAAAAAGAAATTTTGTAGATTCCCTCCTTAAGGCATTAGAGAGTAGTTTGTAGTTAAACAGAGGAAAGAATAATGACTGAAAGTCAACAAAAATAAGTCATAGAATATCAATAGATAAAGGAAAATATAGAAATAAAAAATTTGGATAGTTAGTTTTACATGTAACAGGAGAGAAATTCGAATGGTAATGGAAGTGCTAATCAGAGTGGTCGAAAGACCAATTCTAAGTAGTATAAAGGTGAAGATGACCTAGTAGAGATACTAAAAAGTATAGTTATCTGGCATAGCTATTAGGTCAAGGAGAACAATGGAACTAAGGAATGAAGTAATCAAGGTTATATTTTGGGTAAGATAAAGGAGATGATTAAAGAGCAAACCGAATAGTCAAGAATAGGACAAGATTAGGAAGACCAAAATGAGATATAAAGTACATCTAGTGTCATCTTGGGCAAAATAAATAGGATGAACTGAAAAGTAATATTAGAAAGCCCAGAATGAGAATAAATGAGTGAAGATAATTGTCAAGATATAGAATCCAGAAGTGTAGGACTTAGAGCATGTCATAGTTCGAACAGTGTCAGGAGCCAAAACATGGAGTTCACGGTTGCAGAATATGGATCAAACTCTATCTATTCCTATTCCCAGGATGGAGTAGGTAGTAATGGGATAAGATCCATTTAAACTTCTAACAGTGTGAGAAAAGTTAGTTGAGGGATGCAAACAAAGTAGGCAAAAGTTCTAGGATGTGCAATGGTGTCTTAAAATGTCCTATCAGGTAAAGGAGTGAATTAATAAGTTGTAAGTTAAATAAAGGTAAACCTAATGGTTCAAATAGGCATGACGAACAAAAAGGATGGTGGAAAATGGCACATAGGCTTAGGTCCTGAGAAAAGATGGTGAGATAACATTTATGGGGTTTGTGATCAAGGGATAGGTAAGCATTTTTAGTATGACAAATAGGGTCACTTTATAAGGAAACATGAATGAAAATAAGTGATAGAACAACGGTAGGAGATAGAGCAAGAAAAGATATATATGAGTAGTAATCACAAGTCACTGAGAAGTATAACGATAAGAGTTATGGCAGTAAATATGATTGGAATCAATTCTAGAAGAGTCTGTTAATGAGAGGTATCTTCTAGAATACAGTGAGATATAAAGATGCAAAAGAACGAGGGTAAGCATAAAAGGTAAAAATGGAGTATAAGTAGAGATAGTAAATCTTAAGATGATTTGTTAGGCAAATCAGTGGTGCAACAGAAGGATTGTTGCACCTGATATCTTATAGAAAGAAATGATGAAATTTCAAAAAAAAGACTAAGAGACATGGGTTGAACATTATTCTATAGAAAATAGTGTGATGCCGACTGTAGGAGGAGATTCTTCTTTCTCTTCAAGTTTAGCTCGTGCTTTTGGCTCAAGAAGACTGCATAAGCAAGGAAAATTGTGTTGAGGTGACCTAGTATTTAAGAAGTTGGTAGGCACTAGTCTGTATACATTCTCTTTAAAAGAAAATAACGATAAGTGTGTACCTAAAGTTAAGTATGAAAGGACGATTAGAGAGGTAACAGGAGTTCAATCGAGTTAGTTACCAGGGCTTACAACCCTTCTAAACTATAAGCTAGAGGAAGTACTATTTACAAATGAGTTACAATGGATGAAATTGTTTATGATGAGAGAATTTAAGGCTGAAGTTTGGAGAGCTATGGGCAGTATATGTGGTTATATTAAGGAGAATGAACACGTGAAGTATCTTGTCTTGAATTATAGCATAGCACACATTTCCCATAACCATGTTAGTTCAAGTGGAACTTATAGTTTGAAGGGCTCCTATCTAATCATGATGAGCAATTTCCTACAAAGGGTAGTAGAGAATGATAATGTTCTGATGGTCAAATTGGAAAAGGTGATAAAAAAAAGAATTTTCCATGGTCAATTACAAGTGTTACATAATGTAAAGCATATGCTGGTAGAAATCAATCATAAGGTTAGAATTTTAGACTCAATGGAACTAGTAATCAAGATAGGACTAAGAAATAAAAAGAAGGTTAAAGTTGATGATAGGATGGACATCCTTAAAGAAAAAAGTATAAGGGTGAGATAGGACAAAGGTTAAAGAATAAGTATAGTAGGCTGAAAAGATATCAATAATAACAGAAACAGGAAAGGAAAGTGGATAAGGTCCAAAGGATAGGAGGAAAGCTAGGTAGAGTTGGTTACAATGATGAGAATAAGGAGGAATAAGTATGCTAAGGACACATTAAGGGATGTTTAAAACAAGTTGTGGTGAGATAATAGAATAAAGGAGTGGTGGAGCCTCGATCTAAGTACAAATGTGTCAGAAAGTACATCACATAACAAAATGCTTTAGGAAGAAGTCAAGATACTTCCATTCCAGAGAAGGCATGGGAAATGATAAGGTCGTGCTAACTGGGTTATCAGGGAATATAAACACTTTTGTCATATGGGAAAAGAGACCCAGTTTACTTTCCAATGTTGATAGATGGTGTAGGGTACACTTGGCACTTGAATGGAACTCTACATGACTAGTTACATAAGATTAACAGGAGTTGGTCTAAGGACTTTAGTAATGACACAGAGTAGATTGAAAATTTAAAGTATCATGGGGGATGAGAAGATGCATAGGTGTTAACCATTGAGGTCATAGGACAAGTAAAGATTCCGAATGAGATGCATATGATAGGTGATGCAGGGAAGTATCTCATAGAATACTATAAGATAAGGAACATAGGTCATGTCTTTGGGGAGTAGAGATTATTAAAACAGAGGAATGGGTGACTATGTATTCCTGAAGGTCTCCCCTATGAAGGGAGTTATGAGATTTGGGAAGAAAGGCAAGCTGGCACCTAGATACATAGGACCTTTTGAGATCACTGATAGAGTTGGAGTAGTAGCCTATCGGTTAGAATTACCCCCAAGCCTTTTTCATGACCACCATGTATTTCACATTTTTATGCTTAGGAAGTACATACCTGATCCTTCTCATGTGCTGCAACTTGATACTGTAGAGCTGAATGAAGACTTGACTTTCGAGGAACAACCAGTAGCCATAGTGGACTATCAGATGAGGCAGTTAAGGTCAAAGCAGATCTCTATAGTCAGGGTTTTATGGAGGAGTCAATCGGTGAAAGAGTGTACTTGGGAGTCAGAGTGGGATATGCACAGCAAGTACCCGTATCCATTCAATATTTAGTCTTGTAATTTTATTCCCTTGAGTAAAATTTGATGACGAATTTTCTGTAAGGGGAAAAGAATGTAACACCCCTAATTTTTAAATAATTATTTTATATGTAAATATTATTATTTTATTATATTAAATATTATAAAAATTTATTTGAAATTTTTCTGAATTTTAAAAATCGGGTTTGATTTTCTTAAGACAATAAATTTCATTGATTTTTAAAAATTAATTTAAAGACCATGTAGAAAAACCAAAATTATATTTGAACTCCAAAAAATTTTTCTAAGATTTTGATAATTTTTTCGAAATTTTTAGGCTTCTTTTTTATCTCAAGGCAGAGTAAAAATTTAATTTTAGGTATTCTGAATTGAACCACCCGAATTAGACCGAACATGATTGGACTATCGAATTGGACCGGCCTTCTTCCTTTTTCTCCTCTCTCCCCTATGCGCCCCGTCACCCTTCCTTCCCTCTCCATTTTCTCTCTCCTCCCTCCTCCCCTCACCGGCCAGGCACCACCCCTCCCTTCCTCAGTCACCGATGCACCTCCCCCACGCCTCCCCGCCGCTAGTCAACGTCCCAGGTAGCCGAAAAATCGTGCTAATTTCCCTCCTCACGCATGTGTCATTTCATCTTCCCAGTGTGATTCTGGCCGATCCGGAAACCAATTGGACCGAGTCTAATCCCAAACCCAATCTACACCCTGAGAGCTTTCCATTGACACTAAGAATACCAATTTTCATCCAGCGGATTGTTCAATTTTTACCCGAAAAGTTTTAGCCCATTTTGACTTTTGGGCTAAATATCTTCAAAACCGAGAACTCTACAAAAATTCTAAAAGTACCAGCGTGCTTTACACAATAAGAGCTTTGTGGCAATATAAATTTTAAAATTTTTTAACGCTGAAAATTCGATGAGTCCCACGAACTTCACTGTATTTTTTCGAGCTTCAAATGAACTTATTTAATATTATAATAATTTTATTCTAACCCTTGGTTTTGTGGGTTTCATGTAAGTACTTTCATTTTATGAAAATTTGTGATGCATACTGATCTACAATTTCAAAGTGACAGATAAGTCATCGAAACCACTTCGGAACCGAGTCAAAGTTATAGGCTACCCTACCATTTTCAAATGCCTCGGACGCATTTCAAGCATCAGAATTGGCATAGGTAAACCCGAACTCTGAGTTTCTTTAATTTCATAGTGCCGGGTTTAGAATAAAATTTCATAAAATATTTGTGGGTAGTTAGAAAATTATAATTCTTTTTGAGTTAACTCTATAATATTGCTAAGGACCGCGGGGCAAAATTTAGAATTTTTAGGGTTAGTTAGAATGACTTTTGTAAAATATCTGTTTTAAACCTTATAATTGAATTGTTGGATTGTGTGAGATTTGCAGGATTTGGAGGGCTTCAGGAGGGGCCATGTGTTGTTGTTGAGATGATGTGTGGCTTTAAAAGTGTTATTTGGATCTTTTTGCATGTTGGATAGGTACTAAGTATAGGGAAAACTCTGCCAGATTTTTAACAAAACTTAAGATTGTCCCTTGATTCATTAAAATTTTATTTTAAGTAAATATTGATAAAATTTTTGATATAATGTTTAGGTGAGCTGGGTTAGCCTTCCACCTCCGTCCAGCCGCTACAGTGACCTTTTTTTTTGTAACATCCCTATTTGTATAGCCTAGTATATTTCACTGTTTCGGTGACCGGTGTCGGTCCTGACAATTAAGGGGATTAGAACCATACTTAAGACAACTATAGAAGCCATAAACACAAATAATTAGTAATATTTAATTAGTTAACTATAAATAAGAATAACAGAACATAGGAGGTTAAACGAGCCGAGAGTCACAGCGATGAGTGACCTCCTCGAGAACAACTGCGAAGTCATTTTAAAGTCAAATTTCGAACCGTAAAAAATGACGCTGCGGTCCTTAGGACCCTTATGAACACAGTGGAAAAGAGAAAATCACGAAAAAGAACTGTTAAGCCAGTCAAATAATTAGGTCAGGGAGCCGGAAGAAATATTGGATTATTTACAAACCGGGATGAACCGGCGAAGGGCAATTTGGTCAATTGACCCCGAGAGCTGACTCCTGACCTAACTGTCAAATAAAAACAGAGAAAAGAAAATTTCAAAATCGAGAATTAAATTAAAGAACTAATAGAAAAAAAAAAGAAGAAGATGGAAAAGTCAAGGGTGATGACATCATGCATGACCTCATGCATGATGCCATAAATAAATTAATTAAATTATTTATTAAATTAGCTTTTGTGGTCTTCCATAAGACTAAAGATATAAAAGAAAAAGAAAAGAAAAAAAAAATAGAAAACACTAATCTTCCATACGTTTCTCTCTCTTCCAAGCTCTCCTCTCCCTTTCTTTTTATTTTTCCACCATTAAAGCTTATATTTAAGCTTTTAAAACCATAAATTACACCATAAATTCTCCTAGTTCCTCATGTTAAACCTTGTCTTTGAGTCTTGAAAAGAAGATTGGAGCAAGAAAGAAAAGGAAAAATTGAAGAAATAAAGACTTGGAAATTCTACATAAAAGGTTAGTAATCAAATTTGATAATTTGAGTTTGATTCTTACATTTCTAACTTATTGAGCTTGTAAATAAACTTAAAATGAAAAGAAATTAATTGTTGGAGGATTAAAGCAAAACTCATCTAGCTAGGGTTTTGATGTGTGTGCATGAATTTGATGGACTTAAAGGTGTATATGAGCTTGATAGAGTTAAAGAAGCATGTATATAGGCATTGAATTGGTTAAATGAAACAACTTAGTGAGTTAGGGTTTTGGAACTTAGGGTTTGTGAACCAAAAATGTAAGAAATGAGTAAATGGCATGTTTGACCTATTGTGAAATGAAAAATGGTCAATAATGACCAAAAGAGATGTGTGGGAATTGTTGGAATGAAAACCAAATTCGTAGGTCAAATGGTCATGCTGCTGGCAGCATGACCAAACCCACTTTGAAGGACCAAAACGGAAATTTTACAAACCCAATTGATATGCCACCAATTGGGGATGAAAATAGACATAAAAGGGCACAATTTTCATTAAGGAACCATGCCCAAAAACTGACCAAAACTTAGTGAAACAATTGACCAAAGTGAAATGAGAGCAGGCTGCCACTGCACCAAACTGACCAAATGAACAGTAATTATTCATTTGGTCATAACTCGAGTTAGGAAGGTCAAAATGACCTGAAATTTTACCAGCAATTATATATGATATAGATCTAAAACTTTCGTGGAGAACACCAACCCAAATTATGCCATTAACCCATTCAAATTATTGAGCAAATTTGAGTTACTGTACCTGCGATTCTGCAAAATTCCATTTGAGCAGTAATGTTTGAAGGGCTATAACTCTCTCTAGGAAACTCGGATTTAGGTGATTCTTGAACCGATGGAAACCTAAGACATAGTAGAACATTTCATATGAAGAAAGTTAGACCAAATTATGAACTTAACTTGATCAAATTACTGAACAAAGTTGGACCAAAAATCTGCCAGAACCAAAATCTCAGCATGAACAGTAAACGTGAACAGTAATTATATTTTGGCTATAACTTGAGCTACAAAACTCCGATTGAGGTGATCCAAAAATGAGAATACACTTAAGACAATAAGGAACATTTTCTGTGAAGGAAGTTTTGCCAAATTCTAACAGTAGATTGACCAATGGAACAGTGCAACTTCGGAGCACCAAAACCGAAAATTGGCAATTTTGCCAAAATGACTTAAGCTTTGAGAAAATGACCAAAACCAACAAGTTTAATGGCCAAAATGTGGTATGTGGGTGAAGTTGGAGTTTCCATACCTATTAAGCCTTAAAAAGTCAACAATTTAACTTGAATAGTACAGTGAATAGTAACCCAAAACACAAAATTTCAAGAACGTCAAATTTAGCACGTTAGAGATAGGTAAAAGTGAAGTTAAATTTATTTTGGATTTATGTTAAATTATGGTACTGAAACACTATAAAATTATGTGTTTCAGTGGAAAAGAATACCGGGACAGAACCCGAGGAGTCGAGTCAAGGCCAACAGGCGACTCATTTGAGGTTTGTGCACAACTAACTCTTTTGTTGTTTTTTTTCAATTCCAAATTGATTTGAAATAAATTATTATATGATTCATGATTTTTGTTGTGTTGAGAATTTTAACTTATTGAATGAAATTGTATAATTTGAATATAAATTTTCTTATGCATTTAAGGATTTATTGCATTGCTTTGATGATTGTAAATATTAAGTTTGATGTGTTGCCAACCTTGAACATGAATTTATGATGATTAAATATGCTGATGATTTGTAAACACTTTGTAAATAAAAATTGTTTTGAATATGATTTGAAACCACAGTTGACATGACAAAATATGTTGTGAATTCTCATTAGCTTGTCTAGTGAGATAACTCCTCCACTTGATGGGGCGAGTTTCTTCCTCTCTGGCTTGCCAGTTGGGGAATGATGTGAATGAGTACTCATATATACTAGCTAGTCTTTGTTTCTCCCTTTTAGCCTCGGTTATTGGGAGAATGTGAAATGTCGTGGTGTACAACACGGCATCTATTCGAATTTTGGGTCATGGGTTATCAGTGTGTATTGTTGGCAACGCCTTTAAATTATGCATGATTTGATAAATTGTGATTGAAATAAATAATTTGTCAGTGATTTAAAAGATTTTGTACTGTTTCGGAATCTAAAAGAAATGTAAATTAATCGTTATTATTTAATCAAAATGTTATTCAAATGAATAATTTGCATGAATGAAAATGTTGATTTCTGAAGGTTATGGATTTTGAAGAATTTAGAAATTTTAAAATTCTATTTGTTATGAATTGTCAAGCATAAATTGTATTAAGTTTTAAATTGTTAGTTTGTGCACCACTGAGTTCACTACTCAGCGATAGCTTGTTATGCTGTCGCAGATATAGAGACTAGAGGAGCAGCAGATTGAGCTGCTGAGGACAGGGGAGCTACCTGCTAGATGTTATCGGGTATAATTTATACTTTGACTGTAAATATTCATTTTGATGTATGTATTGCACGTAATTGTATGGACATGTAAAATCGGTCTTGAGCAGCTTGTATAAAGTTTGTATAAAGTTGTAATAAATTTTAGTTTGGATTTTCTTAATGTAAATTTCTTGTAATGATGTATCTAAATTGTTTTGTTTCTAAGGAAATATGAATGATATTGATTGACAGTATTTTGAGAATTATTGAACTTGTGAATTTGAGAAATTGGTTGAGATTGAGTATGAATTTGAAGCAGTGGTTAGAAAATTATTGGAAGTGCTTTTATTTCAGGTATTTGAAGAACTGGTTTCTCAAAATACAGAGGGAACTCTGTTAAAATTTTTATAAAATTTGCGTAAAAACAAAATGGACCAAAAATATTAATTTGATTTACTTTTAATCATATATTTTAAATACCTATTGGAAAATGCTCACCACTTATCAAAAATATGAAAATTATTTTAAAATCCCTTGTAGGGTACTTAATGAGTTATCGGTAGGTGAAGTTCGGTAGTTCCTTAGGTATTCTACGAGATCATGTTATACCTTACAGAGGGGTAAGGTGTGACATGGTTAATTTGTGAGTAGATATTAATTTTATTTATAATTTTAATACTATTATTATTATATGTCACATCATGCCCATGCATCACTTATAGATATGTGTATTAGCTACTATAGGCACTCTTTGTATTGCATCTTTACTTGATGGTTTGATGTGGCTGTCACCTAAGGTAATTTGGAGCTGTGTGCGTGTGTTGGCGTACATGTGGTGTATTGGTGATGGATATGGGTAGGACGAGCAAATCGGCTTGAGCTAGTCTCGCTTGGGGCTTGGTCCTTTTGTGATAAGTCGAGATGACTACGGCTTTGAGTTGATCTCACTGACCCCCGCACTTGGATTGTAAGAGAAAGTTTGATTTGAATTGATCTCGCTGGCAGGCCTTGGATTAAGAAAGTTGTATAGGAGATCAGCTCCCATATTGTATTTATACTGGTGTGACACACGGGTGTGTGAGTGCTCTAAATTATTCTTTGTGTGAGTATTATTGAATTATTTGAAATTGCTTATCTATGTTGTCCTTAGAGATGCATTAATACTAGATAGTTATAGAAATTATATGTAAAATCAATATCTTACTCTATGAGTTGAATGCTCACTTATGTTCACCCTATTTTTCCAGGTTACAGGAGGACTTTTCTTTATCATTAACCTGCTTTCTTTCTCGCAGGTCCATTAGTTGCTATTTTCGTATTCTGTGTTGTTTATTTTGAAATCTAAATCTCCGCATGTATTAGAAATATTTTATTTGGTATGAGACTATAAAAGAATATTTATTTTGAAATTATAAACTTATTAATCTATGTATGTGTGAATGTGGAGATGAATGTTCACCTTGGGGAGAGAGCTGAGCTCCCATTTGATTTATATTGCTATGTTGGGAATGGTGAGGGTAAGCTGAGCTCCCCGAATATATGTGTTTTGTGATTACAGGTCGTTTGAGCTAAAAACTCCCCGTTAGATGGTCTAGGTTATGGCCGGACTTTGTTCGGTTGGTTTCTTGAAATGGGCTTGTATATGGGCTTCAAGGTTGCACTAATGAACAGTTAGGCTTACTACGAGCTTTGGGGACCTTATGGTGATCCAAGTCCTAGTATCAGTCCGGTCTGTGGGATCGGGTCATGACAATAATGGTATCAGAGCTTAGGCTCCAGATTCATGGGAAATGCATGTTTAGGGTTATAAAAAGAGTCTTGTTAGGAGGTCACATGCGAAGTATAGGATCCTGTTTTGTCTTCTTTTGTATGTCCTTGTTTCTAGCTTCTGTGTTGTACCTCGGGTAATATAAGAGTATTTTAGTTATTGTCTTGATTTTTATGGGGTACATAGAGATGTAAAATAGAGTTAGTAGATGTGTTGAGATCTACCATGGGAATATGTACTCTAAAGAATGCTATATTTTTATCAGTATTGTTTAAGTGGCGTGCCTATCTAGTGCAAGGAACGATGACATAAAGGTGACTTTTAGTAGTGTAGCTACCCTAAATGGGAGTGAGGGTATCACTGCTAGCAGTCATCAGTGGATAGTCCAATCAGAGAAAGTTATAGTATCAGTAAATCTAAGAGAGATAAAAGATTGGGAAATCAATCTTTTGGGACTAATTATAATAACTATGCAATATTCTCGATGTTTGTACTGTAAGCTACAGATTACAGTACCGACATAAGATTATTGTATAAAGCTGCATGTGTGACACCCCTCACTTGCCTACAGTGTAGCTGAGTAAGGCATGTCACACTCAGTGCCGGAGCACCATAACTTATTTTACTTTATTTATTTTATAATTTTGAACTCGTTATATTTTAAGCTAAATCATATTCTATGGAGAAACTAACGGAGTTTTCCCTATTTCATTATCATTTGACGTGATTCACTACTCACCTATTTGGAATTTTTAATAATATTTTACAATGAAAATATCATTTATACTCATCATATTCATCTCACATTCAATTCTTGCAACTCATTTGCATACATATCCATTCATACTCAATTTTTGTATCAAAATTCCAATTAAACATCTAAGCATTAAATCCCCAATTTAATCTCAAAACCCTAATCCTAACCCTAACAATCCATCACTTCATCTAACATACACAAATCAACATCTAACTCCAATATAATTATCAAACATCATTTCCAAGCAATTTAATTCAATAAAATCAACAATTCTCAACCTTCCCCATGGCTGCTGAAAATTAGAATGTTCCTAACATGCATATTTTCTTGCAATTTTCTCCATTTTCTAACTTAACTTAAAGTTCAAATAAAAAATATAAAGAGAGAAGTAAAAAATTTAGCACTAACCATTGGATGAGCTTTATGTCCCTTCACAATCCTTCAATTCCTTAACTTTTCTTAGTAACCAAACACTTCCCCAAGAGGGGTAGACAATTTTTAATGAAGGCAATTTAGGTTTTAATGGTGAGAATTCATGGGAATGGAGAAGAGAGATGAAAGAAAATGTTTATGGAAGAGAGAGAGACATTTTTGGCTGGTTTGGGTTAAGGTAGAATACAACTAAATTTTATTGGTATTTATCTCATTTTATTTGTTTTGAATATGCTTGTTGAAATTTGATTAGTTGGAAATTTTAAATTTGTTTATTATGACATCATGCTTATATCATAATTCCTTTTAATTTCTATTTTCTTTTCTTCTTTCTTTACTCATTTTTTAATTAATTTTTCATCAATATTTATCCGTATTTTTGGACATAATTCTCACTTACTTGAATGGACAAGTTGGTCAAAAATCGTCTTTGAAGGCGAAATGACCAAAATGCCTTTCGTTTGACTTAAGGAGCTAAAACTGTCTGTACTGATCTTAAAAATTCTCCTAACATTTTCTTGGCATTCTAATGCTACCTAGGGCATTGTAACTCTTCTCTGGCATCCCAGAAATTATTTCACAAGGTTCTCCTACGGGTATAAGGTCGACAACTGTCTTTACAGTCACTTCCCGTTGGGTCACCCATCACCAGAGCACAGGCTCATTTAACTTTGTTGGATTTTATTTCTAAAATTTTTCCTAAATTTTTCTTACCATTATTTGGTCTATTTATGACTCCTCACTCTAGTTGAAATATAGTTCCAGGCATTCATACTGTCCGGATAAACATTGGTCACCGAAACAGTCGAATACACGGACTAGTTAAAGTGAGGGTGTTACAGCATGCTTTCTCGTGGTGCACTATAATGAGGGTGTTTGCAGACTGTCTCTGTTTTGGTATAGATATATTAAGATAGAAGAGAATCCAAAATCATTTAGAATGGAGAAAGAGAATCTATATAGCCGACCCCAAATTCTTGGGATAAAGGCTTAGTTGAGTTGAGTTTATATCAAGATAGAGTTCTATTTCTATAGAAGAGTTAGAAAAACTCCTAGTTAGGATTTAAGACCCTGGAGATTGAACATCAAAGGTCATAGTTAGGTAATAACTAGAGTCAGTGACTCAGTTATCCTACTTTGAGCATAGAGTTATAGCATAAGTGGCACAAGATTAGAGGTATTTAGTATGGTTGCAGTATAATGATGACACTTATTTGGTGAGATCATCTAGTCTTCAGTATGAGATCATTGGCAGTGTTGGCGTTATGGTGGACATATTGCCTAAAATTTAATGAAGATAGCACCTCCTTCTGGTGACAGTGGAGCGTAAGTATGGCTCTACTCCCTAAAAGAGATTGGAGGTTATGAATAATATTCGTAGCCTGTGAAATGGCATTCTAGGAAGGTTGACAATATAAAAAGAGAGCAGACAGCCTTATATAGTTATGGTAATGGGGTAGAGGTAGTACCTCTCTGGTAGTGTAGCTGCAGAGTATGGTAATGCCTTTTTAGGAGAGACAGAAGAGTACCACTAATATAATGATATGTGGAATCAGTCCTAAATTAGACTGTAGCACGATAGGAAATAATTGGCTCATGTACCCCCCTTGGGGAGAGTACATTTTTATTGTAAGGATCATAAGGGATCAGATAATGATGGATGCAGAGCTTTTGAGTAGCAAGAGAAAAAGGAAATTTTGTGGATTCCCTCCTTGAGATATTAGAGAGTAGTTTGTAGTTAAGCAGAGGAAAGGACAATGACTGAAAGTTAGCAAAAATAAGTCATAGAGTATCAGTAAATAAAAGGAAATATAGAAATAAAAAATTTGGATAGTTGGTTTCAGATATAACCGGAGAGAAATTTGAATGGCAATGAAAGTGCTAATCAGAGTGGTCGAAAGACCAATTTTGAATAGTATAAAGATGAAGATGACCTGGCAAAGACACTGAAAAGTGCAGTTATCCAGCATAGCTGTTAGGTCAAGGAGAAGAATGGAACTAAGGAAAAAAGTAATCAAGGTTCTATTTTGGGTAAGATAAAGGAGATGAATTAAAGAGAAAAACGAATAGTTAAGAATATGACAAGATTAGGAAGATCAAAGTGAGATATAAAGTACATTAAGTGTCATCTTGGACAAGATAAATAGGATGAACTGAAAATTAATATTAGAAAGCTTAGAATGAGATTAAATGAGTGAGGATAGTTGTTAAGATACAAAATCCAGAAAAGTAATACGAATGATATTTTTTCTTTATTTTTTAAATAAATGGTAATAAGACTTTCAAATAAATAAAAAAAAATATAATAAAATTTCATTTTATTATAAAGAAAAAAATGATTTGTAATAAGCCACAAGATCCTGAATTTATAGTTAAACAGTAAATTTCCTCTTTATTGTCAAATTAATTATAAAATATAAAATATTATTATAAAATATTATTTATAATTAGAGATAAATTAATTAAAAAATATTATTTTTAATTAACTAATTAAATTTTATAATAAGTATTAAATTAATAGAGAAAATATAATTTTTAATTTAATAAATATCAAATTAATAAAAATCAACTTAAAAATCAACTATTAAAAATCATATGAAAATTTTTTATTACCTAAATTGAAGATCAAAACTTTTGCGATGATACTTTATTTTTACATACTCATATAAATCTGCTTTAATCCAATGTCAAAACGCCATTAAAAGTTGTGCTTTTGGGAGCCCTTTGCACAAATGCTAATTTATGCGTATAAAAATGTATTAAAAAATAGAGATTTCTTAGGGATGATAGCAAGGGGTATCAGTAAAAATTATCTTATTTAAATTTAAATTTAATTAATATTTTAAAATTTAAATTCATATCAAATTTAATTAAAATTTATTATCAATTACCTAAACTCATCCAAACCTAATTATTATTATAAAAAATTCATATAATTTTATATGTTTTAATTAATGATCTATATAAAAAATTATTTTTATTAAGTAATTTATATTTTAAAATTTTCATAATTTCATAAAATATTTAAATTTTATTTCCTTTGAAATAAAAATATAAAATTTATAAATATTATTAAAAAAAGTTACATTCTATATTTAATTAAATATCTATATAAATAATACTCAATATATAAAAATCAAATTCAACATAAACTAATTTGTCTTAAATATGATTTATATTATTTAAATCAATACTATCAGAGTTCGATGGTATCGATATCCATAAAAACTTAATTCATTACCATGCTTTCTTGATTATATATTTTTTTTCTCTCTCAGGTTGGACAGCTTGTTAAAGAAAACGCAATTTAAAATAATTTTTTTTCTAATTCAGAACCCAATTTTTGTAAATAATTTAAATTTTACAGTAGATTTGTAAATACTTTTTCTTTTATTGGTTTAATTAATTTGAAGCAAATAAAGAGAAGAATTGGCTGAAAGTCCAAAATCATCTTGAAGAACATACCATGAAGTGTGTTTTGGGTTTGCATTTCATGTTTATTACAAATTAATGCGTTAAAAGAAAAGCATCTCACCGTTAAAAATATAAAGTGTTAAAACATAAAATCACTTTTTTTTTTCTTTATAATTTATTCCTAAAATTCTGTTTATAAGTTTGTATTAAAAAATATATATATATATATATATATATATATATATATATATATATATATATATATATATATATATATATATGTTTGTGTCAATATATTTGATTTGATTTATTGTTATATATATTTTATAAAGATAAAACATTCAAATATTTCCTCCTATGAGTATTATTCTTTGCTATGAGTAAATAAATCAAACTGTTCGTGAATTAAAATTCAATGGATTAACACTCAATTACATTTCGTACTTATTGAAAAATTTTAATTTAATTTATCTTTAATTTTTTTATCTAATTTAAAATTTTAATTTAATTTATCTTTAATTTTTTATCTAATTTTATTAAAAATTTCAATTTAAATTTAATTTAACCTTAGACTTAAACTGAAAAATAAAAAAAAAATTAATTTTAAAATTAAAAATTAAATTTCGTAATTTTTAATTTATAATAAAAAAATTAAAAAATTTAACTTATAAATTTTAATTTTTGAATTGAATTAAACTTAAATTAAAAATTTTAAATTAAATTAAATAAAAAATTAAAAATAAACTAAATTAAATTTCTTCACTTAGTTATAGTTCATTATCATAAATATATTTATTTTATTTATAAATATTTTAAAATAATAGATTATTTAAAACTATATAATTAATATATTTATAAAATATAATTATTTATAATTTCAATTTAATTTTTATAAATATTAATTTAATTTATTTTATGATAGCTTTCATTATCATATAAATACATTTATTTTATTTATAAATATTTTAAAATAATAGATTATTTAAAACTATATAATTAATATATTTATAAAATATAATTATTTATAATTTCAATTTAATTTTTATAAATATTAATTTAATTTATTTTATGATAGCTAATTAAAATACTGGCGACCTGGTTCAATTTGATAAAAAACTCAATTTAAATGAGTTAAATTCTCAAACTCAACCTAAATCGAACTCAACAAAATGAGTAGTCAAGTCAGCACAAGTTCATTTACACACTGAATTATTATTCAGTGCAATAGTTATGCATCATATTACGATTTAATCTCACAATCATTAAGCCTCGTTAAGACTCCTCGCTTAAAGGGCAACAAAAGAGTGATATTTTCCTGAGCAGTTTATTTTTTCAAGAACTATAAATATATAATCTAATCGAAATAAAGAAGAATGAATGGAGACAATATGAATACAAGCATTTATTCTGAGAGAATCTCACTCAAGAGAAGAGTCAATCTTGTGAACAGATCTAGAAAAAGACAAGTACATCCTCAGGATCTTCAACGCTGCCACCCTCATTTTCTTGGCCACCTCCGGTGGTGGTGGCGGCGGCGGCAGCGGAGGTGATGGATTCACGTATCAAATCCTTCGCTATTGGATCAGCAGATGACCAACTTTTGCATGCTTTCATTCTCTGGCCTCCTCATCTGCTCTTCTTCCTCTTCCTTCTCCTTCTGCTCTTTTCTCTCTTTGCTTGCTTCCATCTTCTACCACGTACCATATGCTCTCTCTGCGCCTAAAAGAAGAAGGTGAAAATATTTCACACGTGGCCATATGTGTGCTTACTTACAAGGAAAAGCCCACACGTACTTAACATCTGTAGCAAATATCACTTATCCATCTTGCACTATATTAATAAGAAAAAAAAAATATTTTTAAAAATTGGAATTATCTTCAAATTTACTTCGAATTTAAGTATTAAAAATATTATTTTTAAAATAAATTATATTAATTTTAATATGTGTATGACTATATATTATCAGCTGCTTGATCTCATACCAAAAAGATTTTAATAGCTATTATATCAAATATTTTTATTTACATATTTATATTATTATATAAAAAATATTAATTAAACTATAATATTATATTATTTAAAATATAAATTTATAAAAGAATTAGTTACTAATTTATTTTCTTTAATAATTAAAAATATATTGGAATAATATTTTTCATGAAATTAAATTATTTAAAATAAAAATTAACATAAAAAAGTACCTACAATAATCTGTAAATAGTAACTAAATTCTTTATTCCTACAATTTAATTATGATTAAATTACCAATTATCTACTAAAATGTTGGTTGGTAATTTTACTTACTAATAAGTTGGTTGGTAATTTAATCAATAATTTTACCGATTACAAGTGGGTGGTAGTTAAAATTTCCTATTACCTAATTAATATACTATTTGCTTTTAGTCGGTTATCAATTAAAATCTTTTAAAATAGTAAGTAATTTTAATTGCTAAATTTTTAATTTCTTTTTAGTGTTATATAATTTAATTGATTTTATATAAATTTAAATATAAACATTTAATCTAACACTTGATAATTTATGTAACAATCCAAAATTTTTAAATTATAAATAAAATAAAAAGGAAATATTATGTTATTAATATTATAGGATTTGAATTGATTTTAAAATAAAGGAAGATAATAATAATAAATAAACTAATAATAAATAATTTAATTAAAGTTAATTTATTAAATGCGAATAAAATAATTAAATTTTTCTAGATTATATTTATTTTATCATTACTAGAGTTTTATTAAACTTTAACATAATAAAATAATGTTGGACCTAATTATAAACATCTAAAAAGTTGAGGGACTAGCTATATAATTAAAAGATAAAAAAAAATCAGAAAATTAAAAACGCAGCAGCAGCTCTCTCTCTCCTCTCCCGCGTCACCCTCTCCCCTCACTTTCTCCCTCTCGCTTTTCGGCTAGTCGACCAGTGCAAGAGTCGGGAAGGCACCGGTGAGACTCCCCCACCTAAGGACGACATCAGGCAGCGGCAGCCACAGCAGCAGGAGGCAAGGAGGAAGAGAAAGAGAGAAGAAAGGGAAGGAAAAAGAAGAGAGAGAGAGAGAGAAAGTCAGGTCGTTTTTCGGTCGATCTGGCCACCAATGCCAGCGATCCAAGCTACCACCAACTCCCCACGAACCCAGCTCCATTTTCCGACCAGCCATGCCCAGAATAGTGGAGTTTCCGGCAAGAAATGAAGAAAGAGAAAGAGGAGACAGAAAGTGACGGCAGTGGCTTTCCAGCCACTTTTCCGGCGATTCGACCCTCGGATCGAAAATACGAGGCCACCGATGGACTCAGGACGATAAGATCTTCAAGACAGGACTGGTCCCACTCCGATCGGACACCGTTTGAAAAAAGGCGATAATCGGACGGTCCAGATCGCTTGGTGAGATTTTCAAACTTTTTCGAATTACAAAATTTAAAAATAATTTTATGATAATTATTAACAAAATTTGGACTTAATTTAGGTGCAATCAGATCGAGGATAGCTCATCGGCATTGGGACTGCATTTTCAGCCAAGTCCGGCTGCCCGATGGCCCGTCTCAAATGTGATCGATATTATAGTCAATTCTAGTATTTTCAGATGTTCTGGACACATTTCAGGTGTCAGATTTGACATAGGTAAACCCGAACTCTATATTGCTCAATTTTTGTCTTGTACTGGGTTAGAATAAAATTCATAAAATATTTATGGGTGATTAGAAAATTGTAATTCTTTTTGCGTTGGCTCTATAATATTGCTAAGGACCATGGGGCAAAATTTTAGAATTTTTAGAGCTTGTCGGAGTGAATTTTTATGAAATGTCAATTATAGGGACTAAAACGTAATTTTTCAAGTTTATAACTATTGTCTGATTTGGAGGGCCCAGGATGGGCCATATGATGTTGATGAAATGTGATTGTGGAAATTGAGAATTTAGAAGTATTATTTGAATCTTTGTGCAGATTTGGTAGGTCCTAGGTATAGGGAAAACTCTGCCGGATTTCCGGCATGAATTAAGTTGTCTATTGTCTCTTTAGAGTTTTATTTTGACTTAGTACTAATAAATTTATAATATAATTATTTAGGTGATCGATGTCAACTATTTTCCTCCATCCAGCAGCCACAATAGTCCTCGGTGTACTGTGAGTAAAATATTAATTTTAATTATAATTTTGATATTATTATATATTCAAACATGCCCATGCATCACTTATAAATATGTATCTATGTAGTTAAATACTAGGCATATTTTATATTGCATTCTTAATTGATGAATCGCTATGGATGTTATTTGTGGTAATTTGGAACAATGTACGTGCGTTGGCGTGCGTGTGGTATGGTATTGGATATGGACAGGACGGGTAGATACGGCATGAGAGACACTCGCTGGGACCCGGTCCTTTATGGATAAGTCGGGGTAGACACGGCTTGAGAGACACTGACTGGGACCCCGCATTTGGTTTATTAAGTGAAAGTTCGGCTTGAGAGACTCAGCATCCTCGCTGAGGTTTGCCCCACTATCGCTCAAGGTTGCACGCGGAGCTGCTCTGATACCACAAATGTAATGGCCCGGCCCACTAGTGATATTGTCCGCTCTGGGCCGAAGCCCTCACGATTTTAAAACGAGTCACTAGGGGTTACGAACCGCCAACTTATAAACCCAGCATCTCTCCCGTGTTTTGCCGATGTGAGATTTGCCTAGGGTGTTATAATGATAATATAAGTTTTAGCTAGTGTTTTTATTTTTAAAATTTTCAACTGCTTTATTTTTAGTTTGCTTAGGGTTTCTTGTGAGGCTGAGCCTTAGATTTGATGCCTGCTTCATTGGTTAGCTTAGATGATTTTAGCGTTCTAGCATTTGTCATGGGCTTTAAATCAAGTATTTCATTCTCTTTTAATGAAATATGCTAAAAGAAAAAAAAAAAAAAAAAAAAGCAAAAGAGACTTTGATTTTTATTAAACATTTACGCAATGTCTTCTATTGGAGATACATTTACACCAATGGGAAAATAATTTATATATATATATATTAAACATTTTAAATATTTTAGATATTTTTGTTTTATTTTTCAATTCATTTAATTTAATTGAAAAAAAAAATAAAATTATAATAAATATTTAAATATTATAAAAAATTATAAATTTAAATGTATAATAAAATGAAAAATTAAATTAAAATGTGTAAGAAGATAAAACAAAATATGGAGTACAAACCACAAAGCGTCCAACCATTAAAATTCAATAATATATTCATACATTATTGCAAATAAATAATTTGAATAAAATTCTATTTTAACAATTTAGGGCTATTTAGTATTGTTGTTAAAATTAGTATTGAGAAAAATATTTTTTTAAAATATATTAATTAGTTGGTATTGCAAATTATTTTAAATTTGTTATGTTATAGTAAAAAGAATTCTTAACAAAAATTTTTTAAAATTATTTTTTAAAATGGCAAAGGAGCGAGCTAGGGCAAGTGAGCATCGCTCTCTTCATCTTCACCCCATAAGAGTTTTAGTTAAGGTGGAGACTTCCTGGCCAGGGAGCGGAGGCAGCGGGTTATTACAGTGTTTTATTTATTTATTTATCTTATTTATCATTGTATTATAAATTTATTTATTAAAAAATAAATTATAAATTAAAAATATAAGTTTTCAATATAAATTTAATAATATATTTATATTTTTTCTTAAAATTATAATTTAAACATATAAATATATAAATAAATTATTTTTTAATAAATATTTCATTGTGCAAGACCCGTTATGAAGATTTGAGATTTGGGTTTGGGCCCGTGGACAGGATTAAAGAGGATTTTGGTGCCTTGTCCAGACAGAATATTCTTTTCGGTTTAACTGGTATCAGAGCCTCGTAACGGTCTATGCGGTCTCGGATTCGAGTCTCGCTCCTGCATAAAAAATAGCTCTATGCTAAGAGTAGGCCTGACGAACCCAAAGTCTGCGCAAGTGGAGTCGTGATGAGTTTGGGCCCGTGAACAGGATTAAAGAGAATTTCGGTGCCTTATCCGAACAGAATATCCTTTTCGATTCACTGATATCGAAGCCAGAATGAAATCGAAATAAATTATTAGATTTAGATAAGATTGGATCAAATTTAAAAATAATTATCATCCTACTAAAATAGTGATTTTTATGGAAAGCACTCATTTATCTAGAATTTCATCACCGCCTTAGTTAAGTCCCATAACATGAGGCCCATTTGCTATATATAAATGAGGCCCATTGGGTTCATCTATTGCTCACAGCGCCAACCGCACATTCCAGAAAGTGCAAGAAAAAGTGGTCTTCCTTATTCCTCCGATTATTCCTCTCCTTTCTCTATTTGCTCATCTGCTCGGTTCATCTCTTTCTCAATTTCAGCAATTCCTCTCTTCTCCGATGTCGATCGTTCCTATCAGTGACCAAGCAGGTGCTATCTCCAATCGTTACTCTTCGGACTTGTGGGATCCAGAAGGTTTCTTCTCATCACTAAATCTTTGGGATCCATTCCTAAATTTTCCTTTCCCATTCCAATCCTCCATAGTTTCCACCCATTTCCCATCCTTGGCTGGGGAAATTTTCCCATCCCTTGAAACCCATGTAGATTGGCAGGAAACCCCAAGAGCCCATGTGTTTAGAGCTGTATTTCGTGGGCTTAACAGAGAGGATGTGTTGGTTTTCATTGATGATGATAATACGCTTCAAGTAAGCACAGAGAATGGTAAGTTCATGAGCAAGTTCAAGTTGCCTGAGAACGCCAGAAGAGATCAAATTAAAGCAGCTATGGTGAATGGAGTTCTCACTGTGACTATTCCTAAGGAAGGTGCTAGATCGCCTAGTGTAAGATCCATTGAGATTTCTGGTTCTGGCTAAACTCTCTCTCTCTCTCTCTCTCTCTCTCTCATATATATATATATATATATATATATATATATATATATGCTCTATAGCTTATGCTGTGTGTGTGTGTGTGTGTGAAAAGGAGAGAGAGAAATATTACGATGAGGTGTGTTGTAATGTATTTTCTTTGCTTGTGGAGATCTGTTTGCTTGTAATGTAAAACTTGCTGTGATAATATATATGGTTTGTTGTTGTTGGAAGAAAAAAAAAAGAAAAAAAAAATGCTATCTAAACTGAAAATTTTAATTTGATTTGTTTGATTTTGGTAATTTTATTTTGGAATTAATAAAATTTTAATTTATTTATCATTTGAATGTTAATAATATAAAAAAATATTATTTTTTAATTTTCTTTTATTTACTTTTCACATATATATTGCTATTAGTTCCTATGTGTATTAATATTATTAAAAGAGCTAAGTGAGTCAAGATGCTTGTTGTTGTGTTTGTAAATTTCTATTAATTAAATAATTTTTATTTAATAAATATAAAAATCGAAATTTTAAAATAAGAATTTAGGGTGTTATTAATTTTTTTAAATAGAAATTTATGAAACAATCCATGTGGGGAAGAAGTAAGAAAACGATTTTAATTGAGAAGTTGAATAGATTTAATTTAGTTTTTTAGTTTGATTTTTTTATTAATTGATTGGGTTTTAATTAATTTATTTTTTAAAAAATTGATTTTTTTTTATCTAGCTTAGTTAGTTTTGTTAAAAATAAAGAATTAACTAAATCAAATTAAACATATATTTATATAATCTTAATTAAACCTTATCTCTTAACCTTCGGGTCACCTTATCCTGCTGCTTCAATTCTCTTGGTCTCTCGTAAAGGTTAAATTTTTTTTTTCATTAAACTCTTTTTCACCGCTTAATTTTCGAATAAGATTCTTAAGGTATGTTTGATAAAAGATTAAAAAATTAAAATTTAAATATTATTTTTATAAATTTTAATTTTTAAAAAATAAATTATTAATCTAGTTAATCTTATTAGAAGTTAAAAAAGTAATAATTATCTCTTATCAGTCTTGTACTAAACACACCTTTAGGGTAATGTCTTTTTTAGTTTTTGTAGGCTTCTCCATTTGATATCTTTTTAAAGTCATCTCTTAATTTGTGAGATTACTCAAAAATTTTATCAAGTTACACTTTGCTCAAATCTTTGGTATTCTTGAGATAAGTCACTTTTGATAACCACCCTTTAGAAAGATTTCTTGGTATGTTTTTTATAAGTTCTTCATTGGTGAAGGTATTTCAAAGGGACTTAATTCCTCTAATGAATTCTATAAACTCTCTTTTAGGGTAATGTTCTTTTTAGTTTTTGTAGGCTTCTCCATTTGTTCCTTTTTTAAAGTTATCTCTTAATCTATGGGATTACTCAAAAACTTGTCAAGTTGTACTTTACTCAAATCTTTGGCATTCTTAAGAGAAGTCATCTTTGATAGCCACTCCTTAGGAAGACTTCTTGGTATATTTTTTACAAGTTCTTCATTGATGAAAGCATTTCTAAAGAACTTAATTCCTCTAATGAATTCTATAAAGCTATCATACATTTGACTAATAGTCTTGTTGGATTTCATTTTGAATAATTCATATTGATAGATTAAGGAATTCATCATGTTCTCCTTCATTTGACTTGTATTTTCTCAATGATCACCAAAGCATCTCAAATTTCCTTAGCGGTAGACTTCATACACACTTTGTTATACTACTTGTACTAAGAGTAAAAAATAATACATGAATGGCTTTGTCATTGAGAGCTACCATTCTTTTTTCTTGATCACTCCATTTACCCTTTGGTTTCTCAATATGTTCACTATTTATCGTTTGGGTTAAGGTGAAGGGCCATGTTCAACTATATCCCATAAATCAACTCTTTTCCATTTGAGGAAGTAATACATCCTATTCTTTCAACAAAGAAAATCATTACCATCGAAGAAAGGAAGTCTTAACATTGATTGGCCTTCTTGTGTATTGAGGGTTGCCATTTGATTTTTGCCCCAAAATGCTTAAATCTTGTAATATCTGATGCCCTTTGTTGTCTTTTGAAGCAACCTAGGAGGTGAGTGAATTGGGTTGTAATTAAATATTTGAAAGTTAAGAAGAAAATTGGCAATTTAAAGAATAAGAATGAAGGGAGGAAAATGAAATGCATAAGAAATTTATAGAGGTTTAGTTATTCAAGGCCCTCTTTGAGAGTTAACTTCACTAATAAATTTTTTTTTAGATGAAGATTAAGCCTCTTACAATTTCTTGAGTGTAAACCCTAGCTCTCTTATAATTCATTGTCACTTAAGCGCATTTTAATGCTCTACAACCACTCTTTAATTGAGAGAAATAATAAATCTATGAAGAATAGAGAGAAAAAAATGCCAATTTAGCTCAGAGTAATAAATGAGATGATGAAAGCTTTGTAAGAGAAATTTCAACTTTAATGCATGTTTTTTTTATCAAGAGATAGTTTGAATCCATTAAAAGAGTGGGACTTATAGCCTTTGAATGAGTGGGACTTATAGCCTTTTTACAAGAAAAAGCTATCAGGTTTAAATACAAATAGCATGGCTAAACCAAATCTATGCAGCCTCTAAGACCTAAGCTCTTCAATAATCATAACTGAAGTGGGTAAATCGTTCGAATCTAGAACCCGGTAGCACACACAGAAGCAACGCCGCACATAGATGGCTATCTTTCATCGGTGGGAGATGAATATCAAACTAAAGAGCAAGCCGGGGGCCATGCATGACATCAACACCTGATAGAAGGCCCCAAGCAAAAAACAACCAAGGAATCAAATTGGACTATTAGTTCTAGGCACGAAATAGATGATGCACAATGCCAAGGTAGCTAGAAGCCACAGTGAAGGAGAAGCCATAAAAACCACCCATAAACACCAAACAGGCAGAGGTCAATCGTAATGGGTCTCTTTGGCGTCCTATTCACACCTTTTGACCTAACCTTCTAGATTGCACCCATGAGCAAACCACCACTAGAAATTGATCCCATGCCATGCAAAACTAATGGAGCTCACATCAATTCAGTAGACTTCCATGGAAACCCTTCAAACAAAGGAGGAGCACTAAACAAAATTAGACAACCAAGTAAAGCTTCATCTACTAAGCTCCTCCAAATAGATCACTAGAAACACCTACAGTTAGCCCCAAATATGTAAAAGAGAAATAAGGAAAAAAAAAGGGGGCAGAGGAGGTCTCGGAAGGTAGCTACAATGGGACTTGCTACTCGAAGAAACCAAACTTTCGTAGAGAGAAAAGAAGAACTGATGAAGCATCTTCCTAACTTTTCCTTTCGATGCTAAATTACTTTAATAAATTAGGGAGATAGCTTCCATACTCATAAATTAGTACAAATAAGGTCTTATATAGGTAGAAATAAAAAAAACTAGCTATTAGACACATTTCACAAAGTCAAAATGTCTTGGGAAGTGAAAATATAATTAGTTTTTTGTCTTTTTGTGAACCTAGAAAAATGTTATTAGGGCTAAAATTAACATGTTACTTTTGAAATTAACAGATTACTTTTTCCTTAGAAGTGCTTTTAGTAGAGAAAAGTAATAGATTGCTTTTAAACGTAGATGTTCTACTCTCGCTACTGTTTGATGTAGTCACATTATGTAGCCATTTAGGAAGCATATTCATTGCATTTTGTTATTATTTTATTACTTTCATGTTTATTTTCAAGTTTTTTTAGTTTTCTTTTAAATTTTATGTTAAATTGGTTTGATTCGTTAGTTTTCAGCCTTTATTAGGTATGTATCAATGGCCTAGGAAGGTATGAAGGTGATTGGAGGGGTGTCGAAACTTGGAAAATCAAGTTTGGATGCCCCATAAGATAACAAGACCCGTGTTATTCAGAACACTGAGTGGAAGAAACCATAACATGGCTCTTGTAATGAATTACATGGCTCATGTTCCTTGGTGCACAAAATTACACGGCCCACGTAGCCTTTTGAACTCTAGAAACCTTAGAAATTCAAGATCCAGAGAGCTACACAAGGCAGGGCCATGTAAATTAAAAGGAGTACACAATCCATGTTGTTTCTAGCAATAGAATTATAGATTTGACCTCCCACGATTCTTGGCCATTCTTGAAGGTTTTCTAAGGCTTTTAGGGCTCTGAAAAAAGGTTTTTATCTAAATATAAATACAAGAAATTATGGTTTCAACCTAGATTGGCCTTTCACATTCAAGAGAGGACTTTACCTTTAAGAAAGGCAAGAGAAGAGATTGGATTCTACAAGATTGCTAGAAGGAATTTTCAGTTGAAGTTCTAAAAGTCCAAAGCTGCAATGCTCCATTTGGGTTCTATTGTTTTATTTTCTTTTTATGTCTTTCCTCTTTCATTTTACAAACTTAATTGTAAAACTCACCATGAGTTAGTAGTTTTTTTAATTTTAAGGTTAAAGATGTTGTACTTTCACTTCAATTATGGATCTGATTTGACTTTATTTAATATATTAAGTATTTTTTTCTTTTATTTAATTTCTTGCATTCTTAATACATGCTTTGCATTGAACTCCACTTAGTGTTGATTCTAGATATTAATTGAATGACTGAAAGGTGAAATTAATATTGGGATAAAGAGAATTTTGTACTTAGGATTCTTGACCTAGAGATAAGCTGAAATTCAATGAGAATTTAATAACTAATCACAAGAACTTAATAGGTTTTAATCAATTTAATCACCACGAAAGTAGGGTTTAAGTTTATAAGATGCAACTTGAGTGCCTTGAGAGAGAACTTAAGATAATATAGGAATAATTTCCTCCAAAGTTATAATTTTC
>NC_079509.1:50794704-50846828 GCF_030052815.1 Hevea brasiliensis
ATACAGCATGGTTTATTAATATATCGTATCGTATGATATTATATTGTATAATATGGTTTTGTTGTGAACTTATTAGGGAAAATGGTGTGATATAGAATAGTATAGGATATTTTAATGACATTTTCTTGTTTAGCTAGATGATATGGTATGATAAAATAAATATGAAAATTACTAAAATATTCTTATTATTATTTTAAATACATAAATGGTTATGGTATAAAATGAAAATATAAAAATTTAAAACTAGCACAAACCATTGACTTGATAGTTTGAAAACTTATGGTAATTACAATCTAGGATCACTATTTTCAAAAATAATAAAAACAAATAAGGATTATAACCATGCAATACAAAAATAAAAAAAAAATCATGATAAACCATCATTCAAACAGGGGGGTAAATTACTCCATCCTAATGAATGGTTGAGATTAGTTACAAAGATCCAAGCACTAATAAATAATAGGCTAAATAGTAAAAAAAATGTCTAAAATTTACAAGTTTTGTCAATTATAATCAATTTATTTGGTAATTTTTATCGTTCGTCCTTGAACTTTACCCCGTGTTCCACTTCTGTTCCTGAACTTTATTTTATCACTCAACAATACCTAAACTTTTATCTTATCACACTAAAAATCTCTATCACCAAATTCCGATGATAGCCCCGATTTGATGCTTACATTACTAATTATAGGCTGTCATTTAAAAAAAAAAAACTAAATAATATCACGACATCTTTCTTTCTCTCTCCTCCATGTATCACTATATCACTCTATAAACTGGATCTGACGATTTGAAAGAGGAAGAAAAGGTTGAGACATAATAGCCATATCCGCACCTTTTCTTGAGAGGGGATTCAACAGAGGTTAGCCTAAAGAACAACAGCTGAAGATTCATCAATAATATCTGAAATTAGAGAAGGGAGCTCAAGAGAAAGGGTTCGACCAAGGTGCTGGTGTAATATTGAAGGGGAGTTACATACCTCGTGGTCTTCAGCTAACCCAGGAGACGCTTCTTAGATGAAGAAATTATGAGGTATGTATACTATATTTTCATGAAATGATTTGTTATGGGAAATGGGTTGGTATTCATTTGTAATTTTTTTAATTACACAATCGCACTCTCCACTGTCACAATATGCCAAAAAAAATTCAAGCTTTACACCGGTGTCTTCCAATGAATTTTCCTTTGTTGACACTCCCAATAGAGTTTTTTGGGTTTTATTTTGTCTTCTCTTTGCAGATTCAAAGATGGATGAATTGAAGATAGATCTTAGGCATCGTGAAATTAAAGATAGAGCTTAGGTTTTGCACTTTCATTTTTTAAGGAAGAAGAAGATAACGTTTGAAAGAGAGAGCTCTAACTTTTAATGCCCTTATTGTACCCTGCTGCATGGAGGAGAGAAAAAGTAAGACATCCACTTGTGATATTATTTAGTTTTTATTTTTTAAATGATAGCATGTAATTAGCCACGTAAGCATTAAATCAGAGCTCTCACCAAAATCTAGTAATAGGGATTTTAGTGTGATAAAATTAAAATTTAAGTATTTTGAGTGATGAAATGAAGTTCAGGGACAAAAGTAGAACACGAGATAAAGTTCAAGTATGAGGGATAAAAATTACTCAATTTTTTTAGTTAATTTTGGCCTAATTTAAAGCTTTTGTGTTAATGATGGCCCGAGTCCTAAACTGAGTAAAGTAAATGTTGATGTGGTGATTGATGTGGAAATATATTAATTTTTTATACGTTGTTACTGATGTGATAACTGATGCGTCATGAACTTTTTTTTTTTGTTATATTGTTGCTATCGTCACAAAAAATATTTTTAATTTATATATTATTGCTAAAATGATGTAACTTTAATAATAAAAACAGTAAAATTTTTCAATTTTTGTCGATCATAGCCAATTCTATATGTTTATTTTATTTATATTTAGTCAACTAATTTTAATCTAGCTTAGTAAAAAATTAATATGTTATTACTTCATACAATTATCAAAAATAAAATATTTATGTTATTTAATATAATAAAAAATCATTTTTCTTTTTTCTTTATCTCTTTTTTTGGTATTTATAAAATTTATTTATGAAAATAAATAAAATTTTTTATTTATTTAAAATTAAAAATTCATGTAAAATATGTCAATAATAAATTTTGTTCCTAGGTGGGAGGGGAGAGAGCAAGGGAGGTGGGTAGATGGTTGTATAATGTTATTAGATAAGAGAGGGAGAATGGTGGGTGTAGGATATTTCTGAGGACTAAAAATATGAGAGAGAAAAAAAATTATTTTTTATTATATTAAATAATATAAATATTTATTATTATATTATGTAATAAAATATTATTTTTTATTAAATTAGGCTAAAATTAATAATTATTTATAAATAAAATAAATTTATAAAATTAATTATAATTAATAAAAATTAAAAAAATTTAATATTTTTATTATTAAAATTATGTTACGAAAGTGATAACATATAAAAATTAATATTTTTGTCACCTAAATTGCGACATTAATTCATTTTATTCAATTTGGGATTCGAATTACAATTAATATAAAACTTACAAAGTTTGGGTTTACTTTTGCCATAGCCTAAATCATAATTCTTCCACCATTGCAATAGAACGCTTCTGGCGGTACTGTAGAAGTAGAACGCGCTCATCTTTCTGAGAAGCTTACCGGAAAGCTTAGGAAGATTAGCTCCGACAAGTCAATTTATATTTCCTGCTCAGTCCAGTAAAAGCAAGAAAACATTTTCCTGGAAAATAGAGAAGAAAAGAAGATGAACAGTACATCACCAGCTCATTCATCAGTATCAACAACAGCAATCGTTGGAGGCGGCGGTAGCAATGCCGCTTTGGAAGATTTTCATTTCCCTTCCGATCTTATATCTATCCAAGACCGCAAGGAAGAAGCTATGCTTGGTTTGTTTTATCTCTTCCTTTCTTTAATTTTGCGAATTCTACACCAAGTTATGCAATTCATTTTTACTTCTTCATGGGTTTTCGCCATTTTTTTGCAATTCATTATTTTGCTTTCTGGGTATCTAAGAGAAGAATTAAATTTGAAATTCAGTCCTCTCTTTCTCGAAATCAAAGGTTCTTGTCAATAAATTTTGTAAAAAAAAAAATCAACATTATTGGTCCTTAGCTACATAAACTCGGGATTTTTTTTTGGGAATTGTACTTGTCAAAAATTTGGAGAAGGAACTTCAGAACATAATTAAAATTGCCCTAGTCTGTGTTGATGCGTAATGGGAAATCTTCTTCTTCTTTGCTTGTCAAAAAAACAAGTGGAAATAATTAAAAGCTAAACATGTATTGAATATTTGATGGTTTAGTTCTGTAAATATAGGTGAATCCAAATGATTGCTTTAGTATTGGGCTCGTAGAGAATATATTCCTTTCGCCTTGTAAAATTTTAAAATTTACAACTCTAATATGAGTTCTTTTATTCTGCTGAGTGCTGACTTGCTCAGTTGTTCATTGTAATCTGCAAGAATGTGCTTTATGTCTTGTGTTCTATAAAGTTTCTTCGGGCTTCTGAATCTTTAATTGAAACTTCTGTGGAGGATTTCTTTTAGGGTTTTCTAGAGATGCATGTCTTGTTAAAAGACCTATTGAATTGAACATTTCTGGCGTCTGTGAGCCCTTGATAGCTTATTTACCATCACAATGTTGCACCCTTAGCAAGTTGTGCTTCAGATCTTTACCAATTTGGAAATGTAAAATTAGCGGTCCAAAATGCAGGCAACTATAAGTAGAGAATCAAATAATCTCAATCACACAAATCTTAGATAATATTGTTATTATTATCTTTATTATGTTGTAGATCTTAGGATTTGGATCTTTTTTTTTTTTAAATTATAGTTTTCTATATTTCAATATATATGCAATCTGGTGATGAATTTATATTTGCATTTTAGCAAGCAAATGGAGATTTATGCTGTTCTTGAAACTGTAATTACTTCCTATCTTCCAGTTCTGAAAGCTGATTTGATGGCTGCACTTAACAAAGAGGTTAAATCCTTGGATGAAGATAATTGAAGTTTGAAGGACCTCGCTCACGCATCAACCTTATATCAAGGCCTGGTTAGTGATTCGATCCATCAATTGTCCTTCCCTTTTAATATTTTCTGTTCTTTCTGCATTTTATTGATAAAGACAAGAAACATTTCACTATCCTTTAATTCATAATTTACCATATGCATGATATAATAGAAGAGAATTTCATCTTTTTCCAAGTGCCATTTATACAGTAGCAAAAAATGATGTCAGCAAAGTAGATAAAGGTCTATAAAACTCTATTAATTGGGACAGAGTTTACTTTGGATCTTGACCAGCTTTTAAGTTCTCTTGAGCATAGAAAATCAACTTGCATAAAATCGAATTTGCTCGTTTTTATCTCCCTGATCAAAGCATGAAAAAAGGGGAATTTAAGGAAGAAAGAGTTTGTGAGGGAAACTTATTATCTCTCAACACCATAGCATCCTATACCATTATAGACATATTTTAACTAGGACATTGATTGCTGAACATGGCATCTTCTTTCATGTTGGCAGTTGGGACTTGGAAATGGCTGATAATGTATTTGAATTTGTTCTTTCACTTATTGTGAAGTGTCCCTAACTCATTTTTACAGATTAAGAAGGATCATTCACAAAGAAAGGATCAAAACCTATGAACTAAACTCAGTTTCTGTAGTTAATTCCTGTTCTCTTAAAGAAATCTATATTTGTTCCATAGCATTAAAGAAACCTCTCGACAAAATTTTGAACCTTAAATTCACTTTAGATAACATGTTTCAAAAGTTTTAGATAAGTTTTGTGGCATATATCTCCCTTTTAAAGTATCCTTGATTTGTAAGGAATTGCGCATGCCAGGCTTATGTGAATTCCCTGTGAAATCTAGATGGATGATTTGTAGTGACAGCCTTTGTATCTTTCTGATGTATTCTTGTTTCTTTGTTTGTTCATGAGTCTGTAGGGCTTACATGAGCAGTTCAGTGCATCTGTGCACATTGTTTTTTGGGACTTCGTAGCCTGCTATAGGCCTTGAGAATCTGATTTATTTGTGATCTACTGGTCCAACCTTTTATAATTTGTCTTTTTTAATATCATTATAATCATTATTTTTTGTTATATTTATTTAAGAAAATCTTCTGTTACTAATTCTAATATCAGGTGGATTTCTAAACAAGAAGATGGAAATAACAAAGAATAGGAACATAGCTCCACCGAAGTAAATTGGATTTTTCAGACAGGTCACATATTTCATCTGCTGCCTCTGAGAAATCTGTTCTGCTGCTGCTGGCAAGACTAAAGCTGTTTTGTTGCTGAACTTCAAAATGAGTGGCATATAGTTGTTAGGCTGCAGAGCTACTAAATCTGTTACTTAAACAGGATCTTAAAAATTTTCTTTTTAATTGTTTTGCAACATGAGTTATTAATGATATGCCATTGTAGTGCCTAGGATTCTTTTTCTCTTACGATGAAAAATGTTTCTTATTGTAAAACAAAATTTTATTCAAATATTGATATCGAGATAGGCAATTTTAAAAATTAAATCTTTTTAAGGATTTTTTGAGTTCTTGGGACTGAAGCCCCAAAAGGAGAATTGGGATTTTTTTTATTTTTTTATCAAAGCCCCTGATCAATGCAATATCTCTTGACTCGAAATGGAAGCAGGTTTGAAAAAGAATTTTAGAGTGTCTAAAGGACAGCAATTATCAATTATCGCAGAATAAAATGTGATATAATGATATGAAATGCAATAGAAAGAAAGATACATGGAACGGTTACCTACTCTTTAACGGTTTAAATTCTAGCATTGTGATTGGAGAGTCATAACTGTTTTTAAGGAATATATATTATTATATTAATTTAATTTATATTATTATGTTGTGCTAAAAAAATTATAATAATAATTACAAAAATTATTTCTCAACTTATTGCTATTATTATAAAAATAAATCTAACTATATATATATTTTTTTATATCACTATTGTAACACCCCAAAATTTTAAATTTTATTATTTTATGAGTATTATTGATATTTTAATTTTATTTAAATTTTAAGAAATTATTTGAGATTTTTCGGATTTTAAAAATCGGGTTCAATTTTTCGAAAATATAAACTTTGATGATTTTTTAAAAATTTATTTAAAGACGACGTGGCAAAACTAAAAATATATTTGGAGTTTACGAATTTTTCTGAGTTTTCTGAAATTTTTTCGGAATTTTTAGACCTCGTTTTCGGTCTCGAGGCAGAGTAAAAATTCAAAAATTTTATATCCTGAATCGAACCGCCGAATTGAACCGATCGATCGAACCGGCCGAATCGACCGCCTTTTCATTTTCTTCCTTCTACCTCCCCGCAAGGCCCCGACTCTCCATTTCTCTCTCTTTTTCTCTCTCCTCCCTTCTCCCCTTGTCGCGCCGCCACCTCCTCGCCACCTCACCGGCCACCGCTCACTCCCTCCCCACGGGCCGCTTCTTGGAACGCCGAAACGGCCTCAAGCAACGCCAAGACGCGCACGAACGTTCGTCTTCCCGGTCAAAATTCAGCCGATCCGGTTACCAATCAGACCGGGTCTTGTGTCTAAACTCATCTACTCGTCGAGAGCTTTCCATAGACACCAAGAACACCGAAATTCATGGAGCGGTTTGTCCAATTTTTACCCGGGAAGTTTTAGCTCATTTTGACTTTTGGGCTAGATTTCTCACAAACCGTAAACCCCATGAGAAAGCCGAGAGTACCAGAGCGCTCCACTCGTCGAGAGCTTCGCGGCGACATAAATTTCGAATTTTTTCGACACTGTTTTTCGGTGGGTCCCACGAAACTTCGCAGTGTTTTTCCGAGCATTAAATGAGCTTAGAAAATTCCATAAAATTTATGTACTAACCCCCGTGTTGTGGGCTTCCTGTAGGTATCATCAATTCGCGGAAATTCGATAGTTGTCCGGGTCTGTGAATTTCCAGCTAGACAGACCCATTACCGGAAAAGTCTCTGAATTAGACCGAGATTTTGGCTACCCCCCATTGTCGACGTCCTGAGCGCGTCTCTGGAGTCGGAATAGGCAAAGGTAAACCCGAACCTTGTTTTTTCGTAATTTTCTAGTGCTTAAATAGGATTAAAAATCCATAAAATATTCGTGGTAGCTCAGAAAATTATGATTCTTTTTGCAATAGCCTAGTAATATTGCTAAGGACCGCGGGGCAAAGTTTTAGAATTTTTAGAGCTTGTTTGGGTAGTTTTTGCAAAAATGATCAATTATAAGGACTAAATTGAAATTTTACAAATTGTGATGGATGATTGATTTGATGGGCCCAGGAGGGGCTGTGTGATGTGATTGAATTGTGGATATATGAGTTGCGATTATAGAAGTGTGTTTTGAGCCCTTTTGCAGGTTGGGTAGGTCCTAGGTATAAGGGAGACTTTGCCGGATTTTCGACACGACTTAGGACGTATTTGGTCTTTTCTTGATTTGTATTGAGTTATTTGTATTAAATAATTGTAATGTAATTGTCAGGTGAGTCGAGACAGCCTTCTTCCTCCGCCCAGCCGCTACAGTGACTGTTGTCAAGTCTGTGAGTAAAATATTAATTTTAATTATAATTTCATTATTATTATATGTTCAAGCATGCCCATGCATCACTTATATGCATATATCTATGTAGATAAACTTTAGGCATGATTTATGTTGCATTCATAACTGTGAAAGTGCCATGTATGTTGTTGTGGTAATTTGGAGCAAAGCAGCGTGCGCTGGCGCATGCGGTGGTGTGGTGTGGGCTATGGATAGGACGGGAAGACACGTCTTGAGATCTTCGCTGGGACCCGGTCCTTCGGGGTAGACACGGCTTGAGTTCTTTGCTGGGACCCCGATTTGGTTATTAAGTGGAAGTCCGAGCTGAGCTCTTCGCTGGCACAGTTGGAATTAAGAGAGTTGTATAGGGGGTCAGCTCCCATATATATTATGATTGATATTACCAGGTGCATTAGTGCTCCAAATTACCTTTTTGATGTTATGATGTGAAATTATTGCTAGTATTGCATTTCACTCTACAGGGTGCATTAGTTTTAGATAGTTATAGAGATTATGGTTAAAATTGATATTTTACTCTCTGAGTCGAACGCTCACTCCTTTTCAATATTTTTTTCAGGCTACAGGAGGATTTTATTGTGGTTAACTTGCTTTTCTCCTTCGCAGGTTGTTTATCAATATTTGTATAATTTTATTTACTCCTAGAATTTCTGCATGTGTTAGAAATATTAATTGATTTGGGTCTATAATATAAATTGTTATGTGGACCTGTAAAATTACTATATACATGTTTGATGGACTGGATGAGGGAGCTGAGCTCCCATTTATCTTTATGTTGATATGAGTATGTGGAGGGTGAGCTGAGCTCCCCAATTGATGATATATTTTGTTTACGTGCCCGTGAGTCAAAACTCCCCGTTGAAAGGTCCACCTTATGGCCGGACTCTGTCCGGTTGATTTCTTGATATTGGGCCCAAATGGGCCTTAGAGTTGGATTAATGAATAATTAGGCTTACTACGAGCCTCGGGGGCTTTAGGCTGGCCCAGGTCCTAGTGCTGGTCCGGCCCATAGGTTGGGTCGTGACAAATGTGGTATCAGAGCTTAGGCTCCAGATTCTTAGGGATTGTTTGTCTAAAGTGTTGGGAAGAGTCTACTAGGAGTCACATGCGGAAAATAGGGTCCACATTCGTCTTGCATTGTCATCTTTGCTTCTAGTTTCTGCTTTATATATTGTGTGTAAACATGAGTCTATAGAGCTTTGTAATGTGCAGTTTTGAATTTTATGGGCTAATGCTGCTGAATTTTAGGAAAATGCGTAGAAGTAGGAGAGCTGCCATCGCACTGTAACTGCATGTGCTCGACGAGGTGTCAAGACAGATGAGGCGCCTGCCCCGAGGAGGCGGGGTAGGAGGCCTAGAGCTGCTCAAGTAGAAGAGCAGCTACCACCAGTTCAGGATTAGTCGTTTATGGCACAGGGTCCCATGGACCCCATGGCAGCTACTCTAGCTGGGTTGCAGAGAACCATTGACATGATGGTGCAGTATATGGTCCACCCTCCATAGCAGCAGTAGTCCACCGCACCAAGAGGGGAACCTTACAAACAGATCATAAATTTCAAGAAGTTGGTGCCTGGTACTTATGATGTGTCAGACGATGCATATCGGTTTTTGGATTCCTGCAGACATGTGCAGTAAATGCACTGCAATGACTGATAGAAGACTTATAGAGTGTATGCAGTATGTCATGGGGCCTATGCCTAGACAATGGATGAATGACTACATATTACCTCGGATGGAGGGTTTGTCGTGGACTCAGTTTGTGGAATTGTTCATCAATCGGTTTGTGCCAGAAAGCTTCAGGGATCAAAAGCAGTGGGCCTTTGAGGCCTTAAGACGTAATGGCGTGTCAGAGATGAGTATGCTACTGCACTTCGAGTTGAGCAGTATGCCCCTACAGCAGATCTACGTAAACTATGAAGGTGAAGAGATTCCTAAAGGGCTTGACAGAGGTATGCAAACCTGCCATGATGTCCGATCACCTTGTGATGTAGTAGTTGATCGAGCTGCATGATAGAGATTAGCTATGCTGTGGATGACAGCGGAAGAGCAAAGAAAAACAAAGCAGAGGGTTCTTCAGATGTTCCCCACATAGGTACTACGGATAGTGGTGGCCAAACTAATTACAGAGGAAGAAGCAGGAATAAGAGAAGTGGTTTTAAACACAAATCCCGAGGGTTCGCACTGTGGTACTGATCCAAAGAAGGGTCACAGCTCGGTATAGCAGCCTGGTCCTGTTCAGATCTTCCTTAGCACCTTGTGCACAGTGTGGAAGAGAACATTCAGGACCTTGTATGATGGGTTCAGGAGTATGCTTCAGGTGTGGCCAACCAGGTCACTTTGCTAGGGAATGCCCCGTGTTCAGCGAGCCACAGATGGGGTCACAGGGTTCTATTGCAAATGTTCCTCGTCGGGCCATCTGTAGGCTTCCAAAGATGGCAGTGGCAATGGCCAACAGGGCCGAGGACAAGAGGGACGTGGATTTGGAGGCAGATCAGGAGGTAGAAGTCAATATCAAGGTTCTGCCACTCAGGGTAGGGGTCAAGCTCGGGTTTTCACCCTGACCCACCAGGATGCTCAAAGCCCAATGCGCTTGTGGTGTATTCTACTAGTCTGTTCCTATGAGGCTCGTGTTTTGATAGATCCAGGTGCTACGCACTCATTTGTCTCCCCTGTGTTTGCCATGAGATTGGGTAGAAACCCTACAACTTTAGAATGCCCTTTGTCTGTAGCTACCCCACTTAGTGACAACATAGATGTAGATATGATTTTTCGGAATAGTCCAGTAGTAGTGGATGGAAAGATCCTCCCAGCAGACTTGGTTCCTTTGCCAGTAATGGATTTCGATGTAATCTTGGGGATGGATTGGTTGGCAACTCATTATGCCACTTTAGACTGCAGGAACAAAAAGGTGTATTTCCACATACCCGGTGTGGAAGAGTTTAGCTTCGATGGTGACAGTAGCGTGGCTCCATATAACTTGGTGTCAGCAATTAGTGCTAGAAAAATGTTGAGGCATGGATGTCAAGGGTATTTGGCATTGGTGAGAGATACCTCTGTAGAAGGTGTCAACATGGAAAATGTTCCTGTTGTCAGAGAATTCATGGATGTCTTCCCTGAAGAGCTTTCAGGGTTGCCACCGGAACGGGAAATAGAGTTCTACATTGATATTGTGTCAGGTACAAACCCCATATCAATGCCGCCTTACAGGATGGCGCCAGCAGAATTGAAAAAGCTAAAGGAGCAACTACAGGAGCTTTTGGACAAGGGTTTTATACGTCCGAGCACTTCACCCTGGGGTGCTCCTGTTCTATTTGTGAGAAAGAAGGATGGGTCATTGAGGTTGTGTATTGACTATAGACAGCTGAACAAGGTGACTGTGAAGAACAAGTATCCACTTCCTCGGATCGACGATATGTTTGATCAGCTCCAAGGGGCTAGATTCTTTTCCAAGATAGACCTGCGATCAGGCTACCATCAGTTGAGAATCAGGAATGAGGACGTGTCAAAAACGGCATTCAAGACAAGATATGGTCATTATGAGTTCTTGGTGATGTCTTTTGGACTCACTAATGCACCAAAGAATTTTTCATGGACTTGATGAACAGGGTGTTCAAGCCATTTTTGGACCGTTTTTTCATCGTATTCATAGATGACATTTTGGTATACTCTCGGACAGAGGAAGAACACGTGTGACACTTGAGGATGGTGTTGCAGACTTTGAGGGAGCACCAGCTATATGCCAAATTTTCAAAATATGAATTTTGGCTAGAAAGCATCTCATTCTTGGGACACGTGGTTTCTAGTGACGGCATTCAAGTGGATCCCAAGAAAATTGAAGTCAGAATCGATTGGCTTAGGCCTACAACAGTCACTGAGGTGCGAAGTTTTCTGTGTCTAGCTGGATACTATAGGCGTTTTGTGCAAGATTTTTCCAGGATAGCGGCTCCCCTAACTAAGTTAACTCGGAAGAATGTTCCATTCATTTGGACAGATGACTGTGAGAAGAGCTTCCAGAAGCTTAAGGAGTGTCTAACCACCACCCCTGTGTTGACACTACCTATAGATGGTGAAGGATACACCGTGTACTGTGACGCCTCCAGAGTTGGCCTACGGTGTATTTTGATGCAGAATGGAAAAGTAGTGGCTTATGCTTTAAGACAGCTGAAGAGGCATGAACAGAACTACCCCACCCATGATTTGGAAATGGCGGCTGTAGTCTTTGCACTAAAAATCTGGAGACACTACCTGTATGGTGAAGTGTGCGAGATATACACCGACCACAAGAGTTTGAAGTACATCTTCCAATAGAGGGATTTAAACTTGAGACAGAGGAGATGGATGGAGCTTCTGAAAGATTATGATTGCACTATCCAGTACCACCCTGGGAAAGCCAATGTAGTAGCAGATGCTTTGAGCAGAAAATCTTCCGCGCTTACACATTTCAAAGAGAGAAAAGACCGTTGATTCGGGAAGTACATGAGTTAATGGATCAAGGTTTAATCCTAGATCTTTCTGATGAGGGGGTATTATTGGCTCATTTTTCAGTGAGGCCAGACTTGTGAGACAGAATTAGAGTTTCCCAGCACAGAGACCAACAATTGATGAAAATCATAGAAAGAGTACGACAAGGTGAAGGTGGTGAGTTTGGATTTGCCAATGATGGCGCCCTAGTGCAAGGTTCTAGGATATGTGTACCTGATGTGGACAATCTCAGAGATGAAATCATGCGAGAGGCACACTATACATTGTACAGTGTCCACCCAGGCTCCACCAAGATGTACCATGATGTGAAGGATAGCTATTGGTGGAATGGCATGAAGAGAGACATAGCAGACTTTGTGTCCAAGTACTTGACTTGTCAGAAGGTGAAATTTGAACATCAGAGCCGTCAGGGAAGCTGCAAGAGCTCTCTATCCTAGAATGAAAGTGGGAAATGATTACTATGGATTTTGTGACTAGGTTGCCTCGTAACATGCGAGGATATGATTCGATATGGGTAATTGTAGACCGCCTAACCAAATCAGCTCACTTCTTGCCTGTGAAGACTACATATTCTGTTGCACAGTACGCTCGACTCTATATTCGAGAAATCGTCAGATTGCATGGAGTTTCAGCTTCCATAATATCTGACAGAGGGCCCCAGTTCACTTCTCAATTTTGGAGAAAGTTGCAGGAGGCACTTGGCACATAGTTGAACTTCAGTACGGCTTTCCACCCTCGCATGCATCGGACAACTGAAGGACAATCCAAACATCAAGACATGCTTCGCATGAGTGTTTTGGATTTTGGAGGTCAATGGGATGATCACTAGCTTTGGTGGAGTTTGCCTACAACAATAGTTACTATTCCAAAGATAGGATGGCACCCTATGAGGCACTCTATGGAAGAAAGTGTAGGTCTCCTCTATGTTGGACGGAAATGGGAGAAGCAAAGGTACATGATGTAGACCTAGTGCAGTACACTTCAGAGATAGTCCCTTTAATCAGGGAACGATTGAAAACAATTTTCAAAGAGGCGTAAGAGTTATGCACTCTGCACGAGGGATGTGGAGTTTGCAGAGGCGACTACGTATTCTCAAGGTTTCTCCAATGAAAGGAGTCATGAGATTTGGAAAGAAGGGCAAGTTGGCACCTCTGATATTGACCTTTGAGGTTACTGATAGAGTTAGAGCAGTTGCCTACCGGTTGGACCTACCACCCAACCTTTCTCATGTTCATCCTGTGTTTCACATCTCCATGCTCAGGAAATACATTCCAGATCCTTCCCATATACTACGGTCAAAAGAAAATTTGACATTTGAGGAGCAACCTGTAGCCATAGTAGACTACTAAATGAGACAGCTAAGATCAAAACAGATCCCTATGGTTAAGGTTTTGTGGAGGAGCCAGTCGGTGGAAGAGTGTACCTGGGAGTCAGAACGGGACATGCGTAGCAAGTACCCTTATCTGTTCAATGTGTAATCTTGTACTTTATTCTACCTTGTGTAAAATTTGAGGATGAATTTTCTGTAAGGGGGGAAGAATGTAACACCCCAAAATTTTAAATTTTATTATTTTATGAGTATTATTGATATTTTAATTTTATTTAAATTTTAAGGAATTATTTGAGATTTTTCGGATTTTAAAAATCGGGTTCGATTTTCCGAAAATATAAACTTTGATGATTTTTAAAAATTTATTTAAAGACCACGTGACAAAACTAAAAATATATTTGGAGTCTACGAATTTTTCTGAGTTTTCTGGAATTTTTTTCGAAATTTTTGGACCTCATTTTCAGTCCCGAGGCAGAGTAAAAATTCAAAATTTTGCATCCTAAATCGAACCGGTCGAATCAAACCGGATTGGATCGGACCGGTCGAATCGGACCGGCCTTTTCTTTTTCTTCCTTCTTCCTCCCCGCGCGTCCCGACCCCTCGCCCGTGCTCTCTCTTTTTCTCTCTCCTCCTCCTCCCTTGCCGCCGCCACCTCCCTCGCCACTCCACTGGCGCGCCTCACCCTCCCCACGGCCGGCCGCTCGAACGCCGTAAAACGGCCTCAAGCGACGCATGCGCGCCCCGACTGCTCATCTTCCCGACCAAAATTCGCCGATCCGCCACCAATCTGACCGGTCTTGTGTCTAAACTCATCTACTCATCGAGAGCTTTCCATAGACACTAAGAACACCAAAATCCATCGAGCGGTTTGTCCAATTTTTGCCCGGGAAGTTTTAGCCCATTTTGACTTTTAGGCTAGATTTCTCACAAACCGTAAACCTCACGAGAAAACCGAGAGTACCAAAGCGCTCCACTGCCGAGAGCTTCATGCAACATAAATTTTGAATTTTTCCGACACTATTTTTCGGTGGGTCCCACGGAACTTCACAGTGTTTTTCTAAGCATTAAATGAGCTTAGAAAATTTCGTAAAATTTATGTACTAACCCCCGTGTTGTGGGCTTCGTGTAGGTATCCTCAATTCGCGGAAATTCGACAGTTGTCCGGTTCAGAATTTCAGCCGCATGCACTGCATCGCAAAGTCTCGAATTGGACCGAGGTTTTGGCTACCCCCATTGTCGATGTCCCGAGCGCCCTCAAGTCGGAATCGCAAAGGTAAACCCAACCTTATTTTTTCGTAATTTTCTAGTGCTTAAATAGGATTAAAAATCCATAAAATATTCGTGGTAGCTCGTAAAATTATGATTCTTTTGCAATAGCCTAGTAATATTGCTAAGGACCGCGGGGCAAAGTTTTAGAATTTTTAGAGCTTGTTTGGGTAGTTTTTGCAAAAATGATCAATTATAAAGACTAAATTGAAATTTTACATATTGTGATGGATGACTGATTTGATGGGCCCAAGAGGGGCTGTGTGATGTGATTGAATTGTGGATATATGAGTTGCAAATATAGAAGTGTGTTTTGAGCCCTTTTGCAGGTTGGGTAGGTCCTAGGTATAGGGGAGACTCTGCTGGATTTTCGGCACGACTTAGGACGTATTTAGTCTTTTCTTGATTTTTATTGAGTCATTTGTATTAAATAATTGTAATGTAATTGTTAGTGAGCCGATGCCTTCTTCCTCCGCCCACCGCCACAAAGGACTGCTGTCAAGTCTGTGAGTAAAATATTAATTTTAATTGTAATTTCACTATTATATGTTCAAGCATGCCCATGCATCACTTATATGCATATATCTATGTAGATAAACTTTAGGCACGATTTATATTGCATTCATAACTGTGAAAGTGCCATGTATGTTGTTATGGTAATTTGGAGCAGTGTGCGTGCATTGGCGTGCGTGTGATGTGGTGTGGGCTATGGATAGGACGGGTAGACACGGCTTGAGATCTTCACTGACCCGCCCTTCGGGTAGACACGGCTTGAGTTCTTCGCTAGGACCCCGATTTGGTTATTAAGTGGAAGTCCGAGCTGAGTTCTTCACGCACGCTTGGAATTAAGAGAGTCAGATAGGGATCACCCCATATATATTATGATTGATATTACCGGGTGCGTGAGCGCTCCAAATTACCTTTTTGATGTTATGATGTGAAATTATTGCTGGTGTTGCATTTCACTCTACAGGGTGCATTAGTTTTAGATAGTTATAGAGATTATGGTTAAAATTGATATTTTCCTCTCTGAGTCTAACGCCACTCTGCTCAATATTTTTTTCACAGGAGGATTTTATTATGGTTAACCGCTTTTCTCCTTCTCAGGTTGTTTATCAATATTTGTATAATTTTATTTACTCCTAGAATTTCCGCATGTGTTAGAAATATTAATTGATTCGGGTCTGTAATATAAATTGTTATGTGGACCTGTAAAATTACTATATGCGTGTTTGATAGACTGGATGAGGGAGCTGAGCTCCCATTTATCTTTATGTTGATATGAGTATGTGGAGGGTGAGCTGAGCTCCCCAATTGATGATATATTTTTTTTACAGGTCGGGTGAGTCAAAAACTCTCCGTTGAAAGGTTCACCTTATGGCCAGACTCCGTCCGGTTGATTTCTTGATATTGGGCCCAAATGGGCCTTAGAGTTGGATTAATGAATAATTAGGCTTACTACGGGCCTCAGGGGCTTTAGGCTGGCCTGGACCAGGTCATGATGCCGGTCCGGCCCATAGGTTGGGTCGTGACAACTATCTTAAGATTTTTTAAAATTAAATATATTAAAAAGAAACATAAAAATTTATGATTGTATATCATCAATTTTGAAGGTTCTCTTACCAACCCTTTTCTTTTCTTGCCTTGGATCTGGTTGTTGTCCTTTATCAAGTTGGCCCCAATTCTGCCATTAGATTTCAAGCCATGTGGATGAGAATCCTTTTAAAGCGACATTAAAATTATTAAAGGTAATCTATCCAATATATTCAAAATTCAATTAAGAAATGGAAATTATTAAGTGCACTTGTGCTAATTGTGTAAATGAATTTTCAACCACTGGATCAAGTGAAAGATCTTGATTTCTTGATGAGAATCAATTTCACATGCTATTGAGAAAACAACTTAAAAATCAATATCTTGATCCCTCAAGTCCCCAAAAAGCAAAAGCTGTGTCTGTCCATGATGATACATCATTGGCATAAATCACTTCCAAAGTCTATAACAAGAAGGATTAAAGGAAGAATTAAGGTTTATATAATAAGTCTAAAAATAAATCATTGACATCTTTGATATAATCCTGTTATATGCTCTGTTCCTCCATTGACGTATTGTGATTTTATAGTCTTCTATAGATACCAAAAGTTAAAAAAAAAAATTCAATTATTATCAAAAAAATTATTGTTTTGAAGAGAAATTTTTAATTATTTATATTTTTTTTTCTCTAATATTGCATATTTTGGGTAGTGACACCTACTTCTTACATATTTCACATTACTTAGACATCAAACTTGTCAATAATATCATAATACATTGGATAATAGAACCAACCAACCACTTATTATATTTTTCATAGGCTGATTGATTAACAATTTATTTCAATATTTAGTTGATATATTGCGGAGTCTTGGAACATCCATTTTTATTTGAAAATTCTTTTGACTCTCAAAGCCTGAACAAGAATAAGCATTAACATATGCATATTTATAAGTCTAATTTATAGCCACCTTTAACAATATTCTAATTTATCCTCTCATAATACGTAGCCTCAATAAGTTGTTCGCATGATCTAAAAACTCATGTCATTTCATGGCCAAAGTATAACGTAATGTAATTGTAAAAATGTATATAACATATTTGATTACCTTGTTTGATAGTAAAAACAAAAAATTAATGTAGTGAAATAATAATTATATAATATAATCAATTATATTTAATCATTATGTACAAAAATATATATAATTATGATTACTTCTTTTATTTTTTTTATTTATTGTCAATATTATTACTACTATCACTACTTCGCTATAACTGCTACCACCATTACTACTCCCATCCTATCACTATTACCACCATCATTATCACTATTTAGTTACAATCATTGCTATCACCACTACCACCATTTGATTACCATTATCACTACTACTACCTTACCTTGTCACCACTGTCATTTGACTACCAATAACTGCAATCATTACCATTTATTATTAACACTATAAATAAATTAAATATTAAAATTAAAATTATCATTATGTTATACTATTTTTATTTTTATTTTCCAATCAGATGTAGAAATGTAATAATAATTATATTACATGATATTATAACTTCGATTGTATTACATAAATGATTACTATTATATTATATTATGCTCTACTAAATGTAACTATAACTTTAAATCATTGAATATAACTAGAGGAAACTAAACAACACCCGATCAATAATCCAAATAAATTCAAGTGTGAGCACAACCATCCTTTAGAGAGCATAACATCTCTTATTAATTTGGAAAGTGCAACATCTCCTTGTCTTTTATTAAGGAGAACATCATCCAAAGACTTTTTTCTCTTTTTACTCTTTTCATTTTCATCAGTTTCTAATCATTTAATTTTAATTTTAGATTTCTTCTTGGTTCAATTGGCTTCAATTATAAGTTAAAACTTGAGATCTTAGTTTTGGAGATGAATCCAACACCATTGAACTAAAGCTCATGATGGTATAACTCTAGATTTAATAGAAATAAAGTAGAAATTTTATATATTTTGTTTCTAATTAAAAAAAATTAAACCGATTTGAATTAGAAATTGATTCTTGTCCATTTCTTATCACACCCTACTTTTCTGTAAGGCATAACATGATCACGTAGTACACCTAATGAATTATCGTACTTCACCTACCAGTAACCCATTAAATATACTACAAGGAATTTTGAAACAATTTTTGTTCATTCAATTTTTTTTTTCTAGTGGTAAATTTTTCACAAATTTTAAAAACCTTTAATTGGCACTAAATGACAAATCAAATTTTTCGGTAATTAAAATTTCCACAATTTTTATAAAAATTCCAGCAGAGTGCATGTTGTATTTTAAAAAAACAATTCTCCAAAACTTGCAAAGAAACACACTTTCAATATTTTTGCTCAACCATAACTCCATTTTAAATAATTTCTCAACACAATTCAATCTCAAAAATGTATAAATCATTTGCATCAACTATCTCAATTCATTTTCAACCCAAACTCATCATAAATGAAACCATACATAAATTCAAACTCAAGAAGAAATTAAATAGTACATTCATTAAAGTACTAAAATTAATGTTACAAATAATTTTCATTTTAGTTACACACTAAATAACATTACAAAAGTTCGTGTACAACTGCTCAAATAACTCACATACATATAATTTCATGCATACATCAAAATTTATGTACAATGGTATACCTATGATATACCCAGAGCTAGATCCAATGTGTCTTCAAGGAAGCTTACTCAACTGCTTTATGCTCTTTTCACCTGCGACAGCATGCATAGCTATCGCTGAATGGTGAACTCAGTGGTACACAACTATAATTTAAAATGTAATATAATATACATTGACAAAATTATAACAATTAATTTACAAGTCTCGAAATTCAACAAAATTCCAAAAGTCAAAATCTCCGCTACAATACTATAAATCATTTGTTAAAGTGACCTTGATTAAGAAATTCAATGTCACGACCCAACCTATGGGCCGACTCAAGACTAGGACTCGCCACCCTAAAGCCCCCGAGGCCCGTAGTAAGCCTTAATCGCTCATTTACCCAATTCTAAGGCCCATTGGGCCCAAATTAAGAAACCAAACTGACAGAGTCCGCCATAAATGGACTTTCCAACGGGAGTTTTTGACTCACCCGACTGTAAACACAATAAATACTCAATTGGGGAGCTCACCACCCTCCACATACTCATCAACATAAAATAAATGGGAGCTCACTCCTCATCCAATCCATCAACATGCATAACATATTTAAGTTTACAGTCCAACATGATAAAAATATTACGCACTCAAATTCAAATAAATACGCTAACACATGCGAAATTCTAGGAGTAATTAAAATTACACAAACATGGATAAACAACTCAAGGATAAAAGCAGTTAACCTGTAATAAAATATCCTCCGTGGCTCAGAAATTTTTTGAACAGAGTGAGCGTCACTCGTAGAGTAAAATATCAATCTTAACTATAATCTCTATAACTATCTCAAACTAATGCAACCTGTAGAGTGAAATGCAACATTAACATCATATTCACATCATAGCATCAAAAGGTAATTTGGAGCACTCACGCACTCGTAGCATCAATCATAATATATTGGGAGCCGATCCTGCATGCCTCTCTTAAATCCAACCTCGTGCCAAGAACTCAAGCCGACTTTCGCTAATAAACCAAATCGAGGGTCCCAAACAAATAAGAACTCAAGCCGTGATTACCCTCAAGGAACGTCCCCAAGAACTCTGCCGTGACTACCCCGCCCCATCCATAGTCCACACCACATCACACGCACGCCAACGCACGCACACCGCCCAAATTACTACAACAACACTCATGGCACATTAACAGCTATGAATGCAACATAAATCGTGCCTAGAGTTTAACTACATAAATATATTCATATAAGTGATGCATGGGCATGTCAATATATAATAATATCGAAATTATAATTAAAATTAATATTTTACTCACTGCATTTGACGACAAATTACCGTGGCGGGCGGAGGAAGAAGGTCATTCCGCCACCGACAATTACATTACATCTATTTAATACAATCTGACTCAATACAAACAACGAAAAGACCAATTACGTCCTAAGTCGTGCCTAAAATCCGGCAGAGTCTCCACTATACCTAGGACCTACCTTACCTGCAAAAGGGCTAAAAACGCACTTCTATATTCACAATCCATATATCAACAGCTCAATCATATCACACAGCCTCCCGCCCATCAAATCAATTATCCATCACAATACGCAAAATTTCAATTTAGTCCTTATTATTGATCATTTTTGCAAAACCGCCCAAACAAGCTCTAAAAATTATAAAACTTTGCCCAAATCCTTAGCAATATTACTAAGCTATTGCAAAAGAATCGTAATTTTCTAAGCTACCACGAATATTTTACTGATTTTTAATCATATTTAAGCACTAGAAAATTACGAAAACAAGGTTCGGTTTACCTTTGCCGATTCCGACTTCGGACGCGCCGACGCCCGACAATGGGGTAGGCAAAATCTCGCCCGATTCGAGACTTTTCCAGAACGGTCCGTTCGCCTAATTTCGCATCTTGGCCAATCGCCGAATTTCCGCGAATTGAGAATACCTACACGGCCCATAACACGGGGTTAGTACATAAATTTTTCAGAATTTTCTAAGCTCATTTAATGCTCTAAAACATCGCTAGTTCCGTGGGACCCACCAAAAACGTTGTCGGAAAATTTTGAAATTAATATCCCGCCAAGCTCTCGCCGAGTGGAGCGTGCTGGTAGCCTCGCTTTTCGTGGATTCACTTGAGAAATCTAGCCCAAAAGTCGAAATGGCGAAAATCTTCCGAGCAAAAATCTGACAATCCGCTGATGGATTTCGCGCTCTGGTGTCTATGGAAAGCTCTCCGAGTAGATGATTTTAGACACAAGACCCGTCCAATCGGTACGGATCGGGCCGGATGGCCGAGGAAGTCGCCGGCCGCGCGCAGGGGGAGAATCGCGCGCGCCGCTGCTTCGGCCGCCGGGCGGCTGGGCCGGGAGGCGGCGCCACGAGGAGGACGCAGGGAGGCGGCCGCCGCAGGGGAGGAGGAGAGAGAAAAGAGAGAGAGAAGGGGAGGCAAGCGCGCGGAGGAAGAGGAAGAAAAGAGAAGAGACTGGTCCGATTCGACCTGGTCCGATCCATCGGCTCGATTCGGCCGGCTCGATTCGAATACAAAATTTTGAATTTTTATCGCCTGGACCAAAACGAGGTCCAAAAATTCAAAAATTCTAAAACTCGTAAAATACGAGACTCCAAATATATTTTTAGTTTTGCCACGTGGTCTTTAAATTAATTTTTAAAAATCATTAAAGTTTATATTTTCGAAAATCGAACCCGATTTTTAAAATCCAAAATCTCAAAAATTCCTAAAATTCAAATAAAATTAAAATATCAAAAATACTCATAATTAATAAAATTTTGGGGTGTTACATTCTTCCTTACGTAAAATTCGCCCTCGAATTTTACACAAGGCGTAATAAAACACATGATTATACATTGAACAAATACGTACTTGCTACGCATGTCCCGCTCGACTCCTGTGTGCACTCTTCCACCGATTGACTCTCCACAAAACCTTAACCATAGGATCTGCTTAGATCTCACTGCCTCACTTGGTAGTCCACTATGGCTACAGTCGCTCCTCAAATGTCAAGTTCTCTTTAGCTCTATCACATCCTATCAAGCAGACATGAGAAGGATCGGAATGTATTTCCGAGCATGGAGATGTGAAACACTGGATGAACGTGAGAAAGGTTGGGTGGTAGCTCCAACCGTAGGCAATCGCCCAACTCTATCAAGAACCTCAAAAGGTCCGATATACCGAGGTGCCAACTTGCCCTTCTTTCCAAATCTCATGACTCTTCATTGGAGATACCTTCAGAATACATAGTCGCCATCGCAAACTCCACATCCCTCCGTCTGGGTCCGTATAACTCTTCCGCCATCAAAGTCAGCCTTCATTGCTCCTCGATTAAAGGAACTACCTCGAGGTGTACCGCACTAGGTCTACATCATGCACTTTCGCTTCCCATTTCTCGCCCAACACGAGGAGACCTACACTTTCTTCCATATAATGCCTCATAGGTGCCATCCTATGCCGGAGTGATAATCGTTGTTGTAGGCAACTCCACCAAAGCTAGCCGTCATCCCATTGACCTCCAAAATCCAAGACACTCATGCGGAGCATGTCTTCCGTTGTTTGGATTGTCCTTCTGACCGCCTGCCTGTCTCGAGGGTGGAAAGCCGCATCAAGTTCAATCAGGTGCCAAGTGCCTCCCGCAACTTTCTCCAAAACCGAGAAGTGAATCAGCCCTATCGATATTATGGAAGCCTAATTCCATGCAATCGACTATTTCTCAATGTAGAGCGCATACGTGCCACGTAGTATGTAGTCTTTACAGTAAGAAGTGAGCCGATTTGGTCAAGCGTCCACAATTACCCATATCGAATCATATCCTCGCGTGGTACGAGGCAACCTACCACAAAATCCATAGTGATCATTTCCCACTTCCATTCGGGATAGGGAGCTCTGCGCTTCCCCGACGGTCTCGTGTTCAAACTTCACCTTCGACAAGTCAAGCACTTGACACAAAGTCCGCTATGTCTCTCTTCATGCCATTCCACCAATAGCTATCTTTCACATCATGGTACATCTTGGTGGAACTCGGGTGGATACATAAAGGTGTAGTGTGCCTCTGCATGATTTCATTCCCGAGATTGTCCACATCGGGCACACATATTCTAGAACCTTGCACTAGGGCGCCATCATTGGCAAATCCAAACTCACCACCTTCACCTTGTGCATTTTTCTACGATCTTCATCAATTGTTGGTCTCTCGTGGCCGGGAAACTCTAACTCGCCCTCAAGTCCGCCTCACCGAAAAGTGAGCCAACAATACCCTCATCCGAAAGATCTAGGATTAAACCTTGATCCATCAACTCATGTACCTCCGAATCGCTGGTTTCTTTCTCACAAATGTGCGCCAAACTACTGTAAGATTTTCTCGCCAAAGCATCTGCTACAACATTGGCCTTCCCAGGTGGTACCGATGGTGCAATCATAGTCTTTCGTAAGCTCCATCCATCTCCTCTGCCTCAAATTTAAATCCTCCGTTGGAAGATGTACTTCAAACTCTTGTGGTCGGTGTATATCTCGCACACTTCACCATACAGTAGTGTCTCCATTTTTAGTGCAAAGACTACACCGCCATTTCCAAATCATGGGTGGGGTAGTTCGCCATGCCTCTTCACCGCCTTGAAGCATAAGCCACTACCTTCCATTCTCGCATCAACACACACCCTAGGCCAACTCGAGGCGCCACAATACACTGTATCCTTCACCACTCACAGTAGTGTCAACACAGGGCAAAGTGGTTAGACACTCCTTGAGCTTTTGGAAACTCACCTCACAATATCCGTCCAAATGAATGGAACATTCTTCCGGTCAACTTAGTTAGGGAGCCGCTATCCCGAGAAATCTTGCACAAAACGCCTCAGAGTAGCTACTAAACCTGTAAAACTTCGCACCTCGTTGATCGTTGTAGGCCTAAGCCAATCGCTGTGCCTTCAATTTTCTTGGGATCCACTTGAATGCCGCTACTAGAAACCACATGTCCCAAGAATGAGATGCTTTCTAGCCAAAATTCACATTTTGAAAATTTGGCATATAAATGTGCTCCTCAAAGTCCGCAACACTTTTCTCAAGTGCCACACGTGTTCTTCCTCGGTCCGAGAGTATACTGCATGTCATCAATGAATACGATGACAAACGGTCCAAAATGGCTTGAACACCTGCTCATCAAGTCCATGAAGGTCGGTGCATTAGTGAGTCCAAAAGACATCACCAAGAACTCATAATGACCATACCTTGTCCTCGAAGCCGCTTTGGACACGCCCTCATCCCCGATTCTCAATCGATGGTAGCTCGATCGCAGTCTATCTTGGAAAAGAATCTAGCCCCTTGAGCCGATCAAATAGATCATCGATCCGAGGAAGTGGATACTTGTTCTTCATACCACTTTGTTCAAATTGCCTATAGTCAATACACAACCTCAACGACTCCATCCTTCTTTCTCACGAATAGAACAGAGCACCCTGGTGAAGTGCTCTGACGTATGAAACCCTTGTCCAAAAGCTCCTGTAGTTGCTCCTTCACTCTTTTCGCTTCACTGGTGCCATCCTCGTAAGGTGGCATTGAAATGGGGTTTGTACCGCACAACATCGATGCAAAACTCTATTTCCTTCCCGGTGGCAACCCCGAAGCTCCTCCGAAGACATCCATATATTCTCGACAACAGAACATTTTCCATGCCGACACCTTCTACAGATGTATCTCTCACCAATGCCAAATACCCTTGGCATCCACGCCTCAACATTTTCCTAGCACTAATTGCCGACACTAAGTTATATGGAGCCACGCTCCGTCACCATCAAAGCTAAACTCTTCCACACTGTATGTGGAAGTACACCTTTATGTTCCCGCAGCCTAAGGTGGCGAATGAGTTGCCAACCAATCCATCCCCAAAATTACATCAAAATCCACATCGTAAAGGAACCAAGTCCGCGGGAGGATCTTTCCATCCACTACCACTGGCTACCCGAAAACCATATCTACCTCTATGTTGTCACTAAGTGGGGTAGCTACGCATAAAGGGCATTCTAAAGTGGCAGGTTTCTACCCAATCTCATGGCAAATACAGGGGAGACAAATGAGTGCGTAGCACCTGATCTATTAAAACACGAGCCTCATAAGAATGCACTGTAAGAATACCGCCACAACCGCGCTTGAGGCTCGAGCATCCCGGTGGGTCGTGGTGAAAACCCGAGCTTGACTTCTACCCCGAGTGGCGTAACCCCATCGACTCCTACCTCGACCGCCTCCATATCCACGCCCCTTGTCCTCGGCCATCGAATCGATCGCCGCCATGTGGGAAGCACCTGATACCGGGCGAGGAACGTTGGCAGTAACCTCGTGACCCCATCTGTGGCTCATCAAAACGGGCATTCTCTAGCAAAGTGACCGTTGGCTACACCAAGCACACTCGATCCCATCAAACAAGGTCCCAATGCCCTCTTCCACATTGTGCACAAGGTGCCAAAGAGGATCCCGATCCGCACCGTAACTACTGACTCAACTCGACCACCGCCGATCCGCACGGTCCGAATCCTCGAGGTTTATGCCTAAATCCACTTTTCTTATTTCTACTCTTTCCTCCGTAATTACTCCGCCACCACCGCCCCGAGTACCCATGGGAGGGACACCGAGGAACCTTCTCGCTTGTTCTTCTTGCTCTTCCGCCATCCGCAGAATCGATCTCTATCTGTCTGCCTGGCCAACCACCACGCCAAAAGATCGACGTATATCATGGCAGTTCGCATACCTCCCGCCCAAATCTTTAAGAACCTCTTCACTTTCATAGTTTCGTAGCAACACCGTAGGGGCATATCTCGCCAATTCTAAACTCAGAGCATATTCATCTGCTGCATCGCCATTCGCCTTAAGGCCTCAAAAGCCCATCGCTTCGATCTCGTAGCTCGCACAAATCGATTGATGAAAAGTTCTACAAACTGAGCCCATGACAAACCCTCAATCCGGGGTAACATGTAGTCATTCATCCATTGCCTAGGCATAGGCCCCATGACATGTCAGATACACTCTATCGGGCTTCTATCACCAATCAGAGTTCTCGCCGCCTCGCAGAACTAAAACCGATATGCGCTATCCGACACATCAAAATACCGTGCACCAACTTCTGAAGTTTACAACTGCTTGTAAGGTTCTTCTCTTGGTGCGTGGATCACACTGTGGAGGATGGACTATATATCGAGCCATCATGTCGATGGTTCTCTCGCATCACCTAGAGTAGCCGCCATGGGGTCCATGGGACCCGTGCCATAAAGGACTGCTCAGATCGTTGGCCGCTCCTCTACTTGAGCAATCTAGGCCTCCTACCCCGCCTCCTGGCAAAGCGCCTCATCCGTGGCCGACACCTCGCCGAGCACATCCCGTTCTCGTGCAAGGCAGCCTCTCCGCTTCTACGCATTTTCATGAAATTCAGCAGCATTAGCCCACAAAATTCAAATCTGCACATTACACAGCTCTATAGACTCATATTTATACATAACATATGGAGCAGAAACTAGAAGCAAAGATGACAATGCAAGACGAATGTGGACCCTATATTTTCGCATGTGACTCCTATTAGACTCTTCCCAACACTTTAGACAACATTCCCTAAGAATCTGGAGCCTAAGCTCGATACCACATTTTTCACGACTCCAACCTATGGGCCGGACCAAGACTAGGACTCTGGCCACCTAAATCCCCCGAGGCACGTTGTAAGCATTAAGTTTTCATTTAACAAATTCTGAGGCCCATTGGTCCCAAATTCAAGAAACCAAACTGACAGTGTCCGGCCATAAATGGACTTTCCAACGGGAGTTTTGACTCACCCGACCAGAAACACAATAAATACTCAATTGGGGAGCTCACCACCCTCCACATACTCATCAACATAAATAAATGGGAGCTCACTCCTCATCCAATCCATCAACATGCATAACATATTTAAGTTTACAGTCCAACATGATAAAAATATTACGCATCAAATTCAAATAAATACCGCTAACACATGCGGAAATTCTAGGAGTAATTAAAATTACACAAACATGGATAAACAACTCGAAGGATAAAAGCAGTTAACCTGCATAAAATATCCTCCGTGGCTCAGAAAATTTTTGAACAGAGGAGCGTCACTCGAGAGTAAAATATCAATCTTAACTATAATCTCTATAACTATCTCAAACTAATGCAACTGTAGAGTGAAATGCAACATTAACATCATATTCACATCATAGCATCAAAAGGTAATTTGGAGCACTCACGCACTCGTAGCATCAATCATAATATATTGGGAGCCGATCCTGCATGCCTCTCTTAAATCCAACTCGTGCCAAGAACTCAAGCCGACTTTCGCTAATAAACCAAATCGAGGGTCCCAAATAAGAACTCAAGCCGTGACTACCCTCAAGGAACGTCCCAAATAAGAACTCAAGCCGTGACTATCCCGCCCCATCCATAGTCCACACCACATCACACGCACGCCAACGCACGCACACCGCCTCCAAATTACTACAACAACACTCATGGCACATTAATGCTATGAATGCAACATAAATCGTGTTTAGAGTTTAACTACATAAATATATTCATATAAGTGATGCATGGGCATGTCAATATATAATAATATCGAAATTATAATTAAAATTAATATTTTACTCACGCATTTGACGACAAATTACCGTATGGCGGGCGGAGGAAGAAGGTCATTCCGCCACGACAATTACATTACATCTAATTAATACAATCGACTCAATACAAACAAAGAAAAGACCAATTACGCCCTAAGTCGCCGAAAATCCGCAGAGTCTCCCTATACCTAGACCTACCCAACCCGCAAAAGGGCTAAAAACGCACTTCTATATTCACAATCCATATATCAACAGCTCAATCATATCACACAGCCCCTCCCGCCCATCAAATCAATTATCCATCACAATACGCAAAATTTCAATTTAGTCCTTATTATTGATCATTTTTGCAAAATCGCCAAACAAGCTCTAAAAATTATAAAACTTTGCCTCGGTCCTTAGCAATATTACTAAGCTATTGCAAAAGAATCGTAATTTTCTAAGCTACCACGTAATATTTTACGGATTTTTAATCATATTTAAGCACTAGAAAATTACGAAAACAAGGTTCGGTTTACCTTTGCCGATTCCGACTTCTGGACGCGCTGACGCCCGACAATGGGGTAGGCAAAATCTCGCCCGATTCGAGACTTTTCCCAGAACGGTCCGTTCGCCGAATTTCGCAGATCTTGGCCAATCGCCGAATTTCCGCGAATTGAGAATACCTACGAAGCCCATAACACGGGGTTAGTACATAAATTTTTCAGAATTTTCTAAGCTCATTTAATGCTCGAAAACACCGCGGTTCCGTGGGACCCACCAAAAACGTTGTCGGAAAATTTTGAAATTAATATCCCGCGAAGCTCTCGCCGAGTGGAGCGTGCTGGTAGCCTCGGTTTTCGTGATTCACTTTCGAGAAATCTAGCCCAAAAGTCGAATGGGCGAAAATCTTCCGAGCAAAAATCTGACAATCCGCTGATGGATTTCGCGTTTGGTGTCTATGGAAAGCTCACGAGTAGATGATTTTAGACACAAGACCCGTCCAATCGGTGGCCGGATCGGCCGGATTTGGCAGGAAGCCGGGCTGCGCGCGCAGGGGGAGAATCGCGCGCTTTTCCGGGCCGCGCCGGCTGGACGGCCGGGAGGCGCAGGGGAGGACGCAGGGGAGGCGGCGGCCAGTGGGAGGGGAGGAGAGAGAAAGAGAGAGAGAAGGGGAGGCACGCGCTGGAGGAAGAGGAAGAAAGAGAAGAGACTGGTCCGATTCGACCGGTCCGATCCGGTCGGCTCGATTCGCCGGTTCGATTCGAATACAAAATTTTGAATTTTTATCGCCTGACCAAAACGAGGTCCAAAATTCAAAAATTCTAAAACTCGTAAAAATACGTGACTCCAAATATATTTTTAGTTTTGCCACGTGGTCTTTAAATTAATTTTTAAAATCATTAAAGTTTATATTTTCGAAAATCAACCCGATTTTTAAAATCCAAAATCTCAAAAATTCCTAAAATTCAAATAAAATTAAAATATCAAAATACTCATAATTAATAAAATTTTGGGGTGTTACATTCAATTTATCAATTACAATCAATATTTAAAGTAATTCCAAGAATTAATGAAAATAAATATTAATTTCAATAGAATCAAATATACATAAATCCTAATTGAAATCATAATTATTTATTATTCAAAACCGCTTTATCTCACTAACTGTGCAAGACTAATCCGTAAGGGCCATCTTCAGGGCGATTCTAACTCCCTATGGTCGGGGAGGTCGAATCATCGTACACAGTACACAACACAATAATGAAACTTTCGAAAGGGTCAACGAAAAACTTAGATCTAACCTCTAATAAGATGAGAATCTAAGCCTGTGCACATACCATGGTATTCAAAACAAAACAAAGCTAACTCCAATGTCTCCTTAACAAATGAGAGAGATGGGTAATAACCTAATTAAGCATCTATAGTGAGATGGGTGATAAAATAATATCATAAATCTTTTGTTCTTTTTGTGAGCATAAATCATAACACAATTCGATTCAATGTCAATTTCAATATCCCATAATTTTATGCTCATTACAATTCAAAACAAAATTTATCCATTTCCCGTGTCAAGTATATTTCAATCAAAATTTTTCTAAAGCTAACTTTATTCAATTCATGACAAAATAAAATCATGACTAATTTCATTTTCCAAAACTAAACTTATTCATACCATAACACATTTCAATAATTGTTGAGATAAATTCAATATTTGATAAACATAATACAATAAGAAATAAAATCATTTAGTCAAAAAGACATATGAAGAAACATAACCAATAAAAACACTAGTTGTGCAAAAACCTCTTTATTGACTAATTTACTCCACCTTTCGGTTTTTCCTTGAAAATCCTTTTCTAGTCTCTTTTTCAACTAAAACACACAGTTTACAGTGTTTCAGTACCATATTTCATAATAAATCCATTAATTTATTTCTTGCCTACTTAGTTATAGCCTTAAATTTGCTTAAATTGGTATCCTTTGAACTTTGCATTTTGGAGTTACTATTTATTGTACTATTCAAGTCAAAATGTTGACTTTTTTCTACTAAATAGGTTTATTAATTTTAATTACACTCATATACCACATTTTGAGTCATGTTTTTGTTGGCATTAATTGCCAAATTCAATTCAAAGTCTATTAGGGTTAAATCTCAAAATTTCAATTTTGGGTTACTTGTTTGTAATGTTCCATTGGTCTACCTACAATGGAAATTTGGTCAACTTTCCCTCATTAAAGTTGTTCCTTAATATCTTATCTTTAATTTCCTTTTTGAATCACTCCATTTGGAGTTTTGTAACTCAAGTTATGGCCATTTTCCTAAGGCTGGCTGGATTTGTATCTACCCAGAATTCTGAGCAGATTTTTTGTTCTGGCAGTTTTGGGCAACTAACTTTGGATGGCAAAATGACTTAGTTATGGCAGAATTTGGGTTGGTGTTCTTCATAAAAGTTGTGGTACTATGTCATATCTTTCCAATGCCACAAAAATCAGGTCATTTGGACCTGCCTAGACCAAGTTATGACTAAATGAACAAACACTGTTCATTTAGTCATTTTTGTACAGTGGCAATGCACATTACCCAGATTTAACCTAATTGTTCACTAACTTAGAGTCACTTTCTGGACATGGTTTCTGTATGAAAAATGTGTCATTATGTATCTATTTTCATTTTCAATTGGCCTCACACCAATTGGAGAGACAGAATTACAGTTTTGGTCCCTGAAAGGGACCTAGGTTAGGCTGTCCAAGATTGGACCCCTACCTATCTGAATTTGGTTTTACTTCTAACCATTTAAACACATCCTAATTTGTCTCAATTGACCATTTTGAGTCTCATTTAGGTCAAAGTACATCAATTTACCAATTTCTCAATTTTTTCCCCTAAACCCTAAGGGTCAAAACCCTAATTTTTCTACTTAATTCAATTGATGCAATTAAAGTGTATAAGCATCATCTACACCCTAAATCAAGTTTAATCACACCTTTAATTGCATCAAAATCAATCAAACCCTAACTTCCTTACATTGGGCAAAATTCATGTGGATGGGGATGAGCATGATTTGTTTCATTTGTTTATTAATTTCTAGTGTAATTTAACTACTTAATCATGAATTAAAGAATAAATTTGAAAACTAACCACTAACCTCTTGGTAGCTCTTTCACTCTTCCAATTCCCACTTCCTTTTTGAATTTTTCTCTTCTACTCCTCTTGCCAAAGCTTGATTATAGGTTTTTAACTATGAAATTTAGGGGATTTATGAGTTAAATTCAAGCTTTAAAAGCTTGAAAATTATGGCCATGGAGGAAAACTAAAGAGAGAAGAGAGGATGAGGAGAGAGACGGCAACTACAAAATGAAGATGACCATTTTTTTTTGTTTTTAATTTTATGTATTTATCTTGCTTTTTGACTTAGTAAAAAATTAGAATAATTCAATTTTATTTTTGACATCATGGGTGAGGTCATTAAGATGAGGTCATAATTCATTTTCTTTTCTTTTTCCTTTTTTCTTTATTTTTCCATAGTTCTTTAATTTAATTCTATATTCTGAAATTTTCATTTCTCCGATTTTATTGGACAGTTAGGTCATGAGTCACCTCTAGGGGTGAATTGACCAATTTGCCCCTTGCCAGTTTGATCTGGTTTGCAAGTAATTTAATATTTCTTGTGGAGCCCTGATCTAATTATTTGACCTACTTATCAGCTCTTTTCCGTGATTTTCTCTTTTCCACTAGGTTTGCAATAGTCCTTAGGACCGTGGCATCATAATTTCCCATTCAAAATTAGGGTTAGGACTGACTTTGCAGTCACTTCCTGAGAAGGTCACCCATCACTGTGACCCTTAGCTCATTTAACTTTTTCTGCTTATTTTCTTTATTTATATTTTTCCTTCTTATAATTGTTATTTATTTTTATCTATGACTTTTCTTGATGTCACAAATATAGCTCCAGACGTCTTGACTGTCCGGGCAGACATCAGGCACCGAAACAGTAGACTGTACAGGAGTGTCCAATATGAGGGCATTACATTTCTAATAAGAAAAATATATATATTTAAAAATGGATTTTTTTTCTATTTTAGATTAATGAAAAAAATAGAAATAATTTATTTTTAAATTATTTATTTTGAAGTCATTTCAAAAAGTAAATTTTGAATAAAATAATAAATTGCTACTAAAAAATATAATATAAATACTATTAGTAATACTATAAAAATAAATATTAAAATATTAAAAAGAAAATTACTAATAAAAAAATAGAAATGAAAATTTGTCACTAATAAAAATTATAATAAAATATTAAAAAATAAATTGCTAAAATATTTAAAATAAATTACTAACAAAAAATAGATTATTACTAAAAATAATATAAAAATATTATTAAAAATTACAAATAAAAATAAATTAATCAAAATTTGCCATAATTGTATTATAATAAAATTTACTAAAAAATAAATTAATAATAAAAATTAAAATGGGAGAAAGAGTTATGAATAAAAATAAAAAAGAAAAAAGATGAGAGAAAAATGAAATAAAAGAAAATGAAAGAAAATGGAAAAATGAGAAAAATGAAATAAAAAAAAACTATTGATACAAAAAATAAAATAAAAATGAAGTGAAAGATAAAAGAAAGAAAATGAAATAAATGGAAGGAAGAATGAAATGAGAGAAAAATAAATGAAAAAAAAAAGATTAATAAAAAGGAAAAAAATAAGAGAAAAATGACATGAAAAATTAAATGAAAAGAACGAGAAAGAAATAAAAGGAAATGGAGGAAATAGTGAAATGAGAGAAAAAAAAAAAAAGAAAAAAGAATGAATGAATGAATGAGTAAAATGAGGAAGGAGAAGTCTTTTAATAAGCAATTTGGAAATGAACTGTAACATCCATTTCTAATTGAAAAAAAAAAAAAGTGGGATTTCACTCCACAAATTAAATGAATTTTTGAATATGTTTCTAAATTTTAAATGAGTTTTTGAATTTATTTTTAAATTTGAAACGGAATAAAAATAAAGTTTTATGTCTATTTCTTAATTAAACAAACAAAAATGAGATATTTCCCACCATAAAATTTTAAAGTACATAATATATTTAGAAATGGATTTTAAAAACTATTTTTAAATTTAGGGAAAAAAAATGCAAGCTATTTCTCTTCATAATTTTCCAATAATTTAGAAATGGATTAAAAACGATTTTTGAATTTTGTATCTTATTTTAAAGCTTTCTGTTGTGCATCACAAAAGTGTGTAAACTACGAAAAAATAAAAAATAAAGTTAATACGCAAAATACTAATATTTACATGATTCACCCTTTCCACATACGGCTACATCCATATGCATTCTATCTTCTACTATCATCAATAATAGATCATTCCTTACAAACTCAAATTATACTATACATTAGTTAGTTCTTTCAGTTTCCTCTAAATATAATTTAATATATTTATTAACTTAATTGCTACACTACAAATGCCGTTTTTAACTACATGGGAAAAAACCCTCTCACCAACAGATAAAAAACTTTTCCTTTTGAATCTATGTCATTTCTCCACTTTAAACCGAAACCTCTCTCCATTGTAATGGGCAAGAGCACCTTATCAATGGACAGAATTAAACCCTCAGCAATTGGCAAAGCTCTTCTCTATAATGAGCGATAGCCCTATTTCATGAGCTAAAAGTCACTCTTCATGAATAAAATTAAATAACCTTTTAACTATTCTTTTATTTATAGTGTTAATTCTCCCAATCCTATTCTAATTAGAAATCTCACTCAATTTAGAAATAATACTAAAATAAGAGTTCTATTCTATATATGAAATATACTTCATCCTATTGAGAAATATTTTTTTTACTCAAATTAAAAAAGTATCTTCTTAATCAATTAAGATTTTGAGTCATAAATTTAATATTTTCTTTTATATCTCTACAATTTGCAAAAGCTCATTGTGGCTGCAAATACTGAAAAATGTGGTTAAGGGACCAACATCACTGTGGGAGCACAAGGGGCATTAACTCTAGTTGGGGTCAAGCCACCTATGTTTTTCTCCACTACTTCGACCGAAAAAAACAAGTCGCTTGGTTTACCTCAAAATGACAAGTCGTTTTGCTTCATGCTCCAGCCTCCAGTGTAACTGGGCGCGAGATTATTTAATCAGCATGAAGCGTCATGTGGTCAACAGTCAACTTTTCATTTTTTTCATTTTTTCTAGAAAATTTAAAAATTCGTTTAAGAATTTCACAGTGCTCAAAAAAATTACAAAACTAGTGCCAATATTCCAAATTATTTTCATATGCACTTTGAAAAATTTTGGAATATTGCATGTAACATATTTTTCCCATTTAAAATTTTGACAAATGGAAATTATACTGATGAGATTTGAATCCCGCGTCTATTCTTAGAAAGCTTCACTTTTACCACTAGACTAAGGCATTTATTATCTCCTTTAAAACTCTGAGTAATAGAAATAATTGTAATAATATTATATAATAATTATTTATTAAAAAATTTTTAAAAAATTCATACCAAGTGAGTCCTTATCTTTTTAATGCTATTTATTTTCTATTTTCGGATCACTAAGTGAGTATAGTCAAACCTTAAATAATCTAAAACTAATAATGAATATGAGGCCGGCGGCCTTATAGCAGCTACTTCAATACTCAAGTTGACAGTGTCTACAATGTGCTAAGAAAGTAATGCAATAAAAAAAATATTGGAATAAATATGAAAACGTATCTAAATAGGTATTGGAAGCCTTTTTATATAATGATATGGGATATCCCAACGTAATCCTTTGGATTCTATTGATTAATATCAACCTGTATGCTATCAAATGATATAAAACTATACCCCATTAACATGATTCTCGGCGATAATCTCACTTACCATTCTTAGCAGTTGTCCTGTTCATATCATACTGAGTTCGTTTTTATTGAATTCTATCTTGACACTGGCCAAATGATCTTACCGATCTTTTCGTGTTTGGGATTGATATCCTTGAGTTTACACAATATTGCCATTGTAAGTTCTATCTTCCTTTTAGATTCAATTTTTATTCAGTCAGATCAGACTAACAGTTTATTTGGTATTGAATTTTGAATGCTGAAATTATTTTTCTGAATAAAAGTACCATTTTAGATGCTGTTGAAAAAAAATAATTGGAAAAAGTTGTTTTGTTATTTTAGTATTCTTATAACTAAAACTGATCAAATTTAATTTTTAATTATTTTTAAATACTTTCTAACTAGCATATTTAAAAAAGTAATTTTCTCAACAGCAGTTTCAATCGCTATGCCAAACAGGCCCTAAATTAGTTCAGCCCAATAGAGATCGGACCAAATCATTGAGTGGACTATATCAATTGATGCTCAGCATCATTCTTCCATAAATCAAGCAAATGTACATGAATACTAAGATAATTTGAAGGGCTAATGGTAAATAAAGTCAAATTCTTCTACAAATTTGTAATATAACTTGTTTTAATTTTCGCCAATTTTATTCAATTATTTGCAATTTTATTTAATGGAGTAAAATTAAAATACAAATTATATAAAATATTTTTATCTGTGAAAGAAAAACAATTTAAATAAGGCAAAAAAAATCCCTAAAAGAAAATCTTGAGCATGCTCGCAGGAACATCTATTGTCACTATGACTTGGCATTAGATAATTATCCATTTTATGTTAGAATTAAAACTACGGGCGGAGAAGGCTGGTGGAGCGAAGGCCAGTGGAGGAAACTGAAAGAAGGAAAATGCAAAATTGTGAAATCATATTTTTTATTTTATTTTATTTTATAATAATAATAATAATAATAATAATAATAATAATAATAATAAATTGAGATAAATTCTTTATTAGCATGATTTTTTGTAGTTTTCTTAATTCTTCATGCAAGCATTTTACATGAGTTGCTCATCACACTGATAAGTATTTAGCCATTAGACTATAGACAAAGCTATATAATGGTGGGTGGGCTAATTGACCCACTTAATTTTTTAAAATTAAAAAATTGCTATAAATATTATGCATTGAATTTTTAATATGATTCATTAAAATATTATTTTAACCCTTTAAAATTTTTATAATATTATTATATTTAATAAATTTAGACTTGTTTCACTCTATACTCTATTATTTAATCTTTTAAAATAAATAATAAAATATTAAAAATATCAAAGTAAAACTCTAAAAGACATGGCTATCTTTTTTCTCTATAATTCTTTCTTTATTATTTTCATCTCTTTTCTTTATCATATTCGTAGAATCATAATTTTTTCTTTTTTTAATTTTTCTTTTTTTTTTATTTTTTTATTTTTAACAAATTTAACTTCATAAGTTTTATTTTATTTATTTTTTTTTTATGAAATTGACGTTGATTTGTCTATTACAATTTGCAACAACTACTAGTGTTGAAATGCCATTTTATACCATGATTATTATTAACATTCAATTGTGAAACGAAAAATTAGTTGTTGAATAATTCTTTCAATATATATATATATATATATGAAAATTTATTATTTTATTAAATTAATTTTTCTACTCAATTATTATTATGCATTAAAAATTTACATGCATTATTATATTTTTTTCCAAATAAATAATTTATTATTGGATATAATATTTTTCTCTGAATTAAATAAAATAAAAAAATTATAACTTCATTGACTCAATTTTATAATGGCTTAAAGCTTAATTTTACTTATGTACTTTTTGAAAAAAATTTAATTTAATTTATTTGTAACTTTTTATTCAAATTAACTTAAAAGATTTAATTTGAGCTCAGTTAAGCTCAAAAACAAAGAGATCAAGTTTCTTAATTCTTAAGTTTAAATCAAGAAATTTAGTTGAAAAATCAAAAAATTAAACTTTTTCATTTTTTATTTAAATAAAAAAATAAAAAATAGTATAAATTTTAATTTTTATATAAAATTAAATTTAAAATAAAATTTTAAATTAATTTAAATAAAAAAAATTAAAATTAAATTAAATTTCTCAGTAAATATTAGAGCGAAATTGAATCTCTTACCATTTTTCTGTCTCCACTCCTGCATTAGACCAAGCAAATACTCATGGCTTGCTTCATTATATAGCTCAGCTACTATTAGAATGCGATGGTTACGAGCCTTTGATTCACTTTTCTCCAATGTATTTGGACTCTAATTCACTGTGGATGTTGTCGATTTGACACTATTGCAATCAAAAGAGTTGTAATAGAAGATTCATAGAAGATTCAATTAAAGCTTATTCACATTTTTAAAACGTGATCAATTACCAGCTGGGTTTGAACAACTAAAGTTTTCTTCAGTCACTTTACGACTTTTGCCGTTTCACATTATCATTTGGCTCAATTGTCACGCGGTAATTATATGTTTTATTTATTAAATTTATTTTTTTGTCTTTATTAAATATAACTACTAGGGTTGAATATTAACTATTTTAATCTCTCTTATTTTTAATTTATTTTATTTATTATATATATATTATATTTTAATACAGAATAATTATAAAAAAAATACTTAAAAATTATTATATAAGCTTTGGGTATGTGTGTATAAGCATGGCAGGTACATCGTTTGGTCAGCAATTACTTAAATGTGTGTGCTTGTACAATAAGTCATATATATATATAAAACTTGAAAATTTTTGTAATTTTATCTCATATTATGAAAATTACAAATTAATTAAAAGAGTTAAAATTAAACTATATCTTATGCAATATATTATTGATGATAAACCTTAATTTTTTTTACTTGAATTCAACATAAAATAAATAATATATTATAATTAAGATAAAATTCATTTGATTTAATTGAATTCCATTTAAAATATAATTAAATTTAATTTTTATTGTTGATTTTCATGGCGGATGGAAAATTATTTTACAGTTGCAAAATTAATGGTAAATTTTTGTCATCTGATCATTACAATATAAAAACAGAGATGTGAAAGAAATTTAAAGCAGAATTTAAAAAACAAAATGTAATGGTAAAGTTTTTCCGCCTCTTTTTACTGGTAAATTTTCATTTATAGTTTTTTTTTAATATTATAAATAATAAAAAAAATTTAAATATATTTTTATTCATTCATAAATTTACTTCTATATTATAAATACACTATAAATTTAGATTATATACATTAAATTTTCATTTCATTTCATAATTTAAATTTAAATAAATATATATTCACATTCCACAATATCAAAAAAATTATAATTTTATTAATATTATTTCTAAATCATGTCATTTCGTATGGTTAATTTATCTCATATTTATTTATTTATTTATTTTGAAATGTATCTGATATTTATTTATCATTTCAAAAATTAGATGCAATAATATGAATTGTGATTTTTTTTAAAGGATCGAGTAAATAGGGACTCGAACTTAAGTTTATCAAGTAAGAATGGCAATGGGTTAAATTTTTGTGGGTATTCGATCCGATCATGCCCTAACAAAACATATTTGAGTGGTATATAATCAGATTTTGGATGGGTTTGGATTTAATATTTAATATTTTTGATGGGTTCGGTCAAGTTCAAATTTTATATGTTGGATATATATATTACCCAAGCTCAATTTTATAAATATTTATTAAATATAAAATATATATTTTTATAATAATATTTATAATATTTTTATTGTAAAATAAAGTTGAAATATTTTATGAAGTTATTAAAATTTTAAAATATAAATTATTACTAAAAATAATTTTTTTATGAATATTTTTAATTAAAATATATAGAATTAAATAGGTTTAAATATTTTCTGGATATTAATAATCGAGTTTGAAATGGATTCGAATAGTTAAAAATAAATTTTAATCGAGTTTATAATAGATTTAAATTTTAAGAATATTATTTAGGTTTGAATTCGGATAGTGTAATTTTTACCAGTACTCAGCTATTGCCATCTTTACTATCAAGTAAATAATATATTTTTAGCCGTTTGTATATTATACTTTAAATTTTAAAGGTAATTATACCAAAATATTATTATATTATAATATAAACTTGTCTCTTCTCCATACAAATTAGGTATTCATAAAAATTATTTTATTTAAATTTAAATTTAAATTTAATTAATATTTTTAACATTTAAATTTGTCTTAAATTTAATTAAAATTTGTGTTAAACAGTTAAATTTATTTAATTGTATATATTTTAATTAATAATTTATATGAAATATATTTTTATTATTAATTTATATTTTAAAATTTTAATAATTTTATAAAATATTTAAAATTTATTTATTTATTTAAAATTATAGTATATAAAATTAAATAATATAACTATAAGTGATATATTTTATATTAAATTAAACGATAAAATTATGACTTGATTTTTTAGGAAGTAAACGATAAAATTAGTTACAAGAGAAACAGACGGACCAGAGAAGCACGCAACATAGGGTTAATATAATAAGCAAAAGTCCAAAACGAACGCGCCTCACTTAGAATTTGTACATATACGCCACAATACGAGTACATATACTTCAGTTTTCTAAAGGCAGTCGAGAAGGCGCGTACATTACAAACGAAGAAGCTTCTTGGAAAATCGTTGGGCCTATTTTTTATCTATGGGTAAAAGAATAGTCTATATATATATATATATATATATATACATATAGTTTCAATCAATTTAAATAAAATATTTGTTCAACAACATACAGCATTATCCAATAAAAAATAAAAGGATACAAACGTTCCCGGTTGAATCTGGACCATCATTGAGTCTTTAGGCTCCTCCATAAGTGATGTATGTGTGCGTGGATTTATAAGCGTTGTCAAAGCTTTTTTCAATTAACAATTATTTGAGAGTGAGCGTTGATATAATAAGTATTGTATTTTTGTGTATTTATGAAAGAAAAAAATAAATCTTAAGGGTTGAGGCTGATTCTCAATATGACCCAATGATTTAAAGAGGTCTGTGAGTCAGTGAGAGTGTTCAATGAGTTTGAGCTTTCGAGCTCTCACATCGATTGTAAATGTGTGTATATATAAATTCATAAGTATTGTTAAGATTTTTTTAATTGAGAATGGGTCAGTACTGGGGGACCGACCTTATGAGAAATTTGATGCGCTGACTGGGCAGGATATCCTTTTCAGCTCAAGTGGTATCAGCGCCATGTGATGCGAATTTGCCCTTGAGTCGGTGTGATGGGTCGATCTTGGGATTGACCTTATAAAGAATTTAGTACGCTGACTGAACAAGATATCCTTTTCAGTTCATTTTATATTAATTTAATATTTTTATATATATCTATGTTAAAAAAAAAAAAAGAAGACAGTCAACAAAATACAAACTCTGATATCTGATGGCCCCACTTAGTGTGAATTTTACTAAAATGATGAAAGATAAAACGGGAGATGCATGCGCTGATGTGGCTGAGTTGTCTTCATAATTGGGTTATTGTCTTGAGTCTGTCTCCATTATTTTATTTTATTATTTTGGTTTACATCTAAGAAAACGTTTTTATTTTTTCTCAATTAAAGTCATATTTATTTATTTTAGGTTTGGGAAACTTGCAACAGCTAAATTTTAATTTTTTTAAAAAAATCATTTATTTAATAAAATAAACAATAATACATCTATAATAAAAACATATTGATATAAAAAATTATAATTTAATTTTATAATATAAATTTCTTGAAAATAATATATAAAATTTTTTTAACGTGATTATTGAATTATTTCGTTATCTCAATATTTTTTTAGTAGAGTTTTTTTTTATCATAAATGATTATTTTTATATGGTAAATTAATTAATAATAATATAAAATTAATAGATATCATTGTATAAAAAAATAAGAAAGTAAAATTAATAAAGATGAAAAAGTTAATTGCATAGGAAAATTAATTCTATAAAAGGGAAAAAAATAAAAAAATTTGCAAAATGATGAGCTTATATACTGGCCTACTAGATTGAGTTTTCCTTTTCATATTTTTAAATAATTATTTATATATTTAATGTGATTTGTATTCAAAAAATATAAATTTTATATAAATTATAAAATGAGAATCGGACAAAAAATATTAAACTTTTTTGTTAATTTATAATTTTATCTTAATTTTTAATCTTAATTTTCATATCTTAACTATAGCCAAATCATTTAATTTTAGATCATAAACCCAAACTTTAATAATCATAGTCAAAATCTAAAATTAATTATGATAAATTAAAATTTATTCACTAAACTTATAATTATAATGCCCTAAATTTTAAATTTTAGTATCCAAATCCATATAAATTTACCTATATATATTTTAAATGAGTTAGATTTTATTCTTTTAATTGATATAGTTATAATTTTTAAAATAATTATTCAGATTAATTATTAAAGTATAAATTAGTTATCATAATTATAAATTTAGCGGATAAAATTTAAATTTTTTCAAATTAATTTTAGAATTTAGCTATAATTGCACCTAATTTTAAAATTTTAGATTAATTTTATCTAAAATTAAAAATTTTGATTATAACTATAAATTACTGTTAAAATTTAGCTTTTATATTCAATTTCAAATTTTATTTTAAAAATTGAATAAAATTACACCCATATTAAAGTTAGAATACCAAAAATTATAATTGAAATGTTAGAATAAAATTGAAAATTAAGGAAAAAGTTTAGCGTTTTTTTTTTCAATTTACTATTATAAAAGAATCTAATATAAATATAAAAAAATTCTTTTTTAAATTCATAAAATTTAAAAAAAAAACAAAATTTATAATTACTAATTTTGATTCATCAAACAATTGGACTTTGTTAAACTAATTTTTATGAACTTTTGTTTTTAATTATTTATATTATTATTTACAAATATATTACAAGTGAATTGAGACTCTGTCACCAATCATACATGCTATATTAAAAGTTGGCAGGGAGACAAATGGTGAAAAAAATAATAAAAAAATATGATTACTTTGGGTTTGGGTTAAGAAAATAATTTTCTATTAAAGCAGCGGCCAACCTGGTTTTCCTTGCCTATAAATGCCATCCACCTCCATTGCAATTCTCTTCACCTTTTCTCGATCTCACAGTCATCAATTAAGCAAGTTGAGAGAATAAAAATGTGTTGGGTTTTCTTTTGTGATGATGAGGAGACAGAATTGGGTAGGCAGCAAGCTTCTGGATCATGTCCCTACTGTGGAGGAAAAGTTCAAGCCATGGATGTTGAAAGAAAATGGAGTTTCTGCTTTTTACCCATTTGTTACAAGATCAAGAGAAAGTATTTTTGCACTTTATGTGCCAGGCGATTGGAATTATATCACTAGAAAACCATGGAGTTCAAGAAGAGCTATAGCTGGAGCTTTGCCGATCCAAGAAATCAGAAGCTTCTATGGTGATAATTTCAAGACCGTGTGTTTCATCCTCTTCTTTGAATTTGTTTTATATTGTAAATATTTTGTTAAACTTTTAATATACCCATTTCAAGTAACTTCAATTTCTTGTGTTTTGAATTTCTGGGTTCTTGTTTGAACTGATTGTTGGTACAAAATTAGGTAAGTTTTTGGATCTGCTGGTGGAAGAAACAAGAATCTGAAATGGGTTTTGTTTGGTGTTAACAAGAATGCTGGTTTAGGATCATTCTTTGATCTGTTTATCTTTGAATACAAATCTGTAAAGCATTTTCAAAAGTTAATTACAGAGTTGTGATATGAAGCAACCTGAAATAAAATCCAATCCATGTACTTGATGATAGGGGAAGGTAAGAGCTTTGGGCAGAGAGACAGACAGAGAGTGTTATGTGGGTTACAAAAACAGGGCAGTTTGTCTCAGGAAAACAAATATTCCTTGTCTATGAAAGGGATCTATTTCACAATTAAAAAAAAAAAGTCATTGGGCACTAATTACTAGGAGTTGCGTGTAGAAATAGAAGTATGAGAGTTGGTTTAGAATTCTTACTAGAATTAAGAGTGAGAGATGATTCAATGTTTTCGTGTGTCTATATTTTTTTTTGATATTTTAGTACCTTGGAAATGTTATATATATATATTATAAAGAAAAATCTCAAATTTAAAATTATATATATTTATTTAATGAATCTCATTCATAATAATATTTTAAATTTTAAATTTATTATAGGTGTGATAAAAATATTTTTAAATATATATAAATATCGAAAATACAATTGAGTATATGATCAACCTATTTGTACAACATCTATTAAATTGAGCATATGGAGATGAGCAAAAGATTGATTGCCAAATAGGGACAATTCGTGTAGAAGAACAATACTTTGAAATTGGTAGAGAAGGATTGGAAATCATGGAGAATCCTTTTATCTTCCCTACCCACATGCTAAATTGGTATGGTTTACTACAATTTGTGGTTAATCTTGATTATTTATAGCTTCCATTAGTAGTTGGATTGAAAGGATTTTTCAACCACTCTTGTGGATATACACTTTGTGCTGTGCCACCTCAAAAGTTCAGTGGCTGAATTGGCTTTGGATGCCGCAGATATACTATGAAAGGAAGAAATTGTAGTAAATTTGTAAATCTTAACTCATGTGTAGGCTTTGGCCCATTCAATTTAGAACACGTGGAAAATATTAACAAAAATGTCTGACAACTTTCTTAAAAATAGAAGACGCGGGGCAGCATTGGTTTTGTTTGTTAGTTTGATGCCAGTTGTACGGCTTTATCTTTACTCTCTGAATAAGTGGGAAAATGGCTGACACTTCACTTTCCTATTTGTGTAGCACCTACCATCAACAAGATCTCAACAGGATATGCAACTGAAAATGGCTTTTGGGCTTTTGTAGAATATTAGCTGTTTTTGTAATGAATAATTATTTTAATAGTTATTAATTATTTTATTAAATATTAATAATAATTTAAAGTAGAATTATTATATAAAAATAGTTATTAAATATAAAAATAATAATATTATTTTATTAATTTTAATTAAAATATTTTTTTAGTATTTAAAAATTATAAGTGATAAGTTTTTATGAATCACTACTTAACTTTTAAAAGTAATATAAATACTATGTCACTAAATAAGATTTAACTAGACTCAGAAAAATGTATTAAAATAAAATTATTGACATTAAAGATTGTTATTTTATGTGACTTTAATTATGAATATGTTTTCATGGATTTAATTAATGATTTGATATAAGAAATTAGTGCTAAAATATTTTGTGTGGTCTGCAGTGGTAGTGGATGACACAGGTCACATATATTCGAGTTTAAAATAGATTTAGGTTTAAAAAAAAAAAATACTTGTATAAGATTTGAGTCATATCTAAATTTTATATGTTGAATATCTATTACTAAAATTTATTTTTATATATAATTAATTAAATATAAAATCTATATTTTATAATAATATTTAAAAAATTTTATATATTATATTTTAAATAATAAAAATTAAATATTTTAGAGCATTATTAAATTTTAAAAATATAAAATATGTAAAAATAAAATATTTAAGTTAGATTATTAATTAAACTATATAAAATTAAACAAACTTGAATATTATTCGAGTAATAATAATTGGGTTTGTAATGAATTTAAGTAATTTAAAATAAATTTTAATTGAATTTGAAATGAATTCAAGTATTAAGAATAATAATTGAATTTGGGTTTAAATACGATGATTTTGTGGGAATCATTTAAAGGTCTATTTGGTTTAGTGATTGGACATAGCTGATACGTGATAGTTTATTGTAGTTGATATATCCTAAACGTTTAATAAAATTATATCTAACTGTTATTGTTATATATAAAATGACTAATAAGAATATATATCATATTATTTATTTTACTATTTAAATATATATATAATTATTAATTTATTATATAATATATTAAAAATATAATTATTTTTAAGTATATATAAAAATGACGTTATAATTATTATGCTTATAATATTTTATATATATTTATTTATTATAATTTTAAATAATCTTTAATATTAAAAATTATTTCAAAGGCAAAAATTTTATAATTAATAAATTTTTTAAAAGTATAAATAGTTTAAATAAAAAACAAAATAATATCAACTATTAATTAATGAAAAACAATTCTAAAAATAGAGTTTATACAAACTATAACTGATGGGTATTTAGCTATCAACTTTATTTTTAGAAATTTACTAAATACTTTATTTCACCTATTTGAATGTCTATTAGCTATCAGTTGCATTTAAAAGGAAAACCAAACACCCATTAAATCTATCTCTATCTAATTTTTTTTTCATTTAATATTAATATGCTATTTAAATTTGAGATTTTATAATTTTAAAAAAAATTTAATATTATTAAATTATTCTTTGTTGATTTCAAAAAACCAAAAAAGTTAAATTAATTAAAATTCAATTCAAGCATGGTGTCGTTGCATTTTTGTAAGGCGTAAAGAAAATTCCTCTAGTCAATATTTGAATATCAAATATTAGGAAGTTAGACATAACCCATGCCATACTCTCAAGTTAAGGTCCTTTAAAATAAATTTTAAATGAATTTGTGATGAATTTAAATATTAAAAATAATATTTTAATTTAAATAAAATATTTTTATGAGTACTTTATATATTGTCATTCTCAATAAAAAGAACTATTTAAATTTATCTTTATTGTGGTAATAATATTTTTTTCATTAAATATTATTTAAATTTAAGATTTTATAATTTTAAAAATAATTTTAATATTACTAAATTATTCTTGGTTGATTTCAAAAAACAGAAAAAGTGAAATTATTTATCAATTCAAAGACACATGGAATCCCTGCATTTTCAGGGTATGAGGTAAAGAATATAGTCAATATTGGAATATCAGATGCTAGAGCGTTGAAATAAATAATCCATGCTTTACTCATAAGAAAAAATCATTACAAAAATTCACCATTGAAACCAACATCAAATACAAAATTTTCTAATAAATAAATTTTATTATAATATCTTATTTAAATTTTATTTTTTCAATTAATTTATAGAATACTAAAATATTTTAATTATAAATTAATAATAATTAAAATTATAACTAGTTTTGATCGATTAGTTGATTTTTTTTTTTATTGAATTTGATTAATTTGGCTAAATTCTTATATTCACTGGTTTCTTTCACTCATCCCTACCAAATTCTAATATGACGTACGGATTAAAAGTAGGTCAAGTTTGAATCATCCATATTAATTGAATTCAAGTCAATAGTCATATATATATATTGCGTTGGTCACCAAAAATAGGTAGTATGACCATTCAAAAATCTTATCTTATCCCACATCACTTAGAAGGAAAAATATCATTAGTGCCATAGTTGATGTTGTATGAGCGTTTCCTTACTATCATCAACATTGTCAAAGGACATTAATATAAGTTAGTACTAATGACTACATCAAAGCGCATGCAAGTTACCAATAGCAAAGGTTGAGTAGTTACATTTTTTTAAAATTTATTTGTAAAATAGAATGTAATTAAAAGTGAAAGTGACAAGTGACTTTTTGTGTAAAGGTCAGAGATAAATAATTACACTTTTATAAAATTCAAGTGTTAAATATAAAGCAATTAAAAGTAAGGTGCCAAGTGATTTTTTGTATAAAGATAGACCTGGTTAAAAGCCAATTTCAACCTGTCATTTGATCATAAATTTATAATGAAAATTAAATGATATATAACATAAATAACAAATATAGAATTAAACTTGTATAGAGTGTGTGTGTATATATATTATAGTTGGACATTTGTCAGGTAAGTAATATATCTAGCTACTAGACTAAGAGAGTGTTTCTTTTAATTTATAAACTGATCAAATCAGCTTAAAAGTTTCAAAAATAGGCTGACTTATTTGTTTATAACAATTTTTGAGTTTATAAGTCGAGCTTATAAGCTAAAAAAGTAAGCTGCGAGACCCAACTTTTTATTTTGATGCTTATAAATTATATGCTTATAAATTAGTTGAACAAAATATTACATTATCCTCATTAATTTTTAAAATTTTATCATAAATCTTATTTAATATCTTTTTTAGCTATTTTAATAATTGTCGACACCATATTTTGGCCGATCCCCAAAATTAATAAAACTTTGGAACTGACCTCAGTACTAAGTCCCCTTTTGACAGCTAATCACGTTTCCGATCTCTCTTTGATAGACAGTCACATTTCCGATCTCTCCTCACAGAGAATTAAATCAATGCTAGGTCCTCACATCAGTCAGAGCCTTACCGGTCTATTAAATCGCTCACCGATCTCTCCGACCCGTTGTAGTATAAACAAAGTGAACTAGATCTTTTCTTACCAGTTTTATTGCCGATCTCCCTTTCAAAAGTTTAAGAGTTAAGGTTTTGGTCCGGTTTAATGAGGATTTCGATCTTAAGTGTTCAAATCAAATTTCCAATTTTAATCAAGTCTCGTTCAGCATTTCTTCCCTACCGATCTCATACTCTTTGTGTTTTCCGATCTCTCACACTTAGGTTAATAATCATCTTCAGTTATTTCAACATACTCAAACAATCAAGTGTTTAATAATTTAGAAATTTTTTGATCATAACCATTCATTGAACAAAAAGGGCATTCCACTTCATTTCATTTCAAAAATTTGTACAAGTCATTCGGCTGGGGGATCACCCCCAGCTTGATCTACATTTGCTCATTTTCTCTCACCCTCGGCCTCCTCTTCGCTTTCCTCCTCGCCTTCAGGAGCCAGGTCGGCCATCCAAGAAAAGTCATCTTCCGGGTAACGCTTCTGGAGTTCGGCCAAGAGGTCCTTGTGAGCATTCACATAGGCACCAGCTATCCCCGTCACCATTTCCTCGTCTTTCGCCTTAAGCTCCTCGATAAGTTGGGCGACCTGAGAAGCTTCGTTGGCCCGGAGCGCCTCGACTTCCCTGAGAGCCCGATCCCTTTCAGCCAGAACATGATTCTGTTCGGCCACTCTGTCTTCATAGAACTTCGCCCGCCCCTCAACTTGAGATATGTAATCCTGAGTGGATGCGAGTTGGGATCGGAGGGAAGCCATTTCCTGACTCTTCTTCTCTATCTCCTTGCCCAGGCGATGAGCCTTTTCCCGAACTATGGTTTGGTTCACCAGGCACTCCACGTTTAGGCTCATGGCGCGAGTCAAGATATCATTAAGGCTGTCCAGGGATAGCCTTTCCCGATCCTCCCGAAGGCAGATGGAAGACCCCAACACTTTGGCAAAACCGGGGTTCTCCCGAACAGTCCGGTTATTCTTCAGGGACTCCATCAACGTTTGAGCGCCACGAGAGGAGGATCTCACAGAAGGTTAAGAAGGACCCCTTTCTGTGCTTGGAGCAACTGGAGGGGGTGGAGCCGGCTCTTCTTGTTGAGGAGGAGATTGGACAGCTTCAGTGATCGGCGGCCCTGAAGGTCGGGATGGGCCTCCTTGCGTCTCCCCTGGTTCATGCCCGGGAGTTCGAGGCATCTCCGAACGCTTCATCTCCTTTACTTTCCGGGAGATCTCTCTTTCCTTCTTCCACTTCCTAGAACCCTCATCACCCGCCATACCTGCACAAAGGAGAGGTCAGTGAGATCGCTAAGGTCCTGAGATCTGAGATTTAGAAAATACCGGCCGAGGTCGAGGGCGAAGTTCGCAATCTTGGCCGATGAGCACCGTAGGGTCCAATGGTGCAGGCTCACGGTCACTGCGTCTAAACAGAATACTTTTGAGTGGCACCGACTTTTCGATCCATCACTATTAAGCTTTCTTCCTGGTTCAGTTAACGTGCTTCTAAGCAAGGGCCTGGTGCCACCATACGAGGAAGTCCTCAAAGCAGGTCGGATTTTTGCTCCTCAGAATGAAGAAGCGGTTCTTCCAATTTTTAAGGGAGGAGGGCAGATCGGTGAAGAGCCCGCAATGAGGCTTCGCCTGAAAGAACCAGTGATCATCGTCCTTTCGGCGAGTTAGCCTGTGCAGTTCGGCGAACACCTTAGCCGTAGGTCTGATTCCCTTAGTTCGGCATAGACCTCGGAAAGCTACTAAGATCCACCACGAGTTAGGGTGAATTTGAGCAATGCATACCCGGTGAAGTTTTAGGACCTCCTTGAAGAAGTTGTCCAGAGGGAACCGAAGACCGGCCTTTAACTGTTCCTCGTATACCATAACCAGGTCATTTTCTTCAAAGAAGTGATCGGCTCGGTGATCGCCGTGGCACCGGATAAGTTCGTACGAATCAGGGCGAATATTGTACTCCTGGCTAAACGATTATAGATCGTACTCTTGTAAGATCGATGGCAGCTCGTCCATAGGGAGATTCTCCCTCTCTGAAGAAGGTACATGCCTTGATGGTCCGACCCGCCCCCGAGCTGGAACAGAGGCCCTAGGAGGTTCTGTTTGCACGTTTGGCCCGACCACTTCTTCTTCGTCAGACGACCATGAGAACTGAATGGAGGGAGGACTCGCCGCTCTTTGACCTTCGGCACCGCTCATTTTCAAAAGAAATAAAGAACTTAAACTAAAAAGGAAGATCAAAGCCCTTACCGGAGTCTGATCAGCGTCGGAAGAACTTGAGAAAACGAGAGAACTTCGAAGTTGTGAGCAGGGGACTGAAAATGGAATGAGAGAACAACTGGCTAACCCGCCACCCCTATTTATACTAGTCTGAGCATTTAATGCTCACGAGGCTCTAGGCAACGCATCGATTGGTGGGACTCGCCAGCTGTTCTGACACTTCTCTCAAATATTCGAACATTCCAAAGAGATCGGTTAAATGGAGATCGGCATAATAAGTTGAATATCTTGAATGAAGGATTAGTTAAGAGTCGTTTTGTTAGGAATCAGATCGGACAAATATATCAGAGATCGAAAAATAATCAATAATTGGAGAAACAAGATTTTTATTTCCAAAAGATCGGATTACAATAAAGGTCTAACTACGTCATTTGGGCGATCCCTAGAGATCTGATTACATTGAAGGATTACATCATTTGGGTGATCTCTAGAGACCGGCGGGACATCCTATCTAAAGAGTCCCAGGTTTATAACTGATCCCAAGGGTGTCGCCGATCGGAGCTTAATCCGCTGTCGGAACACCCAATGTGGGAGGAAACCGCTGTCGGAACACTCAATGTGGAGAGAAGCCGAATGAACTTGAGGAAGCAACCGCCAAGGATCAGCGGAGCATCAGACAAGGTTATGCGATCACCGGGGTCGTAAATCTTCAGTCGAGGAATAAGGAAGTCCATCGGAGAGGGATCAAAAACCACAATCATGGCCGGAACGACCGCCGGAGCAGCTAGAACTGGAAAAGAAAGAAGGAAGAGGGAAAAATCAGATGAAGGAAATGTCTCCGTCGTCAGGGGTATATATAGGGGGAAAACGGGCATTTATTGCTGAGCAGAAAACGAAGCGAACGCCTCGGGAATCGAGGGGAAATTAATGCTTTGACCAGACCGGACCAGAGAAAGGGAGAGATCGGAATAATAGATCGGAAGACGGGAGATTAGCATGAGAGATCGGAATAGGAGCGTGTCAAGAAGAGGGATCGGAAGACAAAAGGAATAAGACAAATCCCAAATAACCGTCGTCAGAATCAGAGCCGAGGTAGTTAAAGCGTTGCAGGCGAGATCTCCACCGCACGCCTAAGAATCGCCCGCAATGCTGACAGGTGCCAGGGTATGTCATGACAGTCCTGTACATCCCAATCCCCACCGTTGATCTCACTTGTAAGGACAAATCCGGAACCCTTGGATCAAGAGAGAAGACGACAATACCAGCGTCTTTCGCTCTTAGCCCTCAGATCGTTCCGGACGAGAAGATTTGGGACCGTCAGATTGAAAGAAGAAAAGGACAAAAATTCTGAAGAGTGATCTCAACCATTCATTTTGATTCTCTTTAATTCCTGAACATCCGATCATGTCCTTCGAAATCTTGACCCTCCATCTCCCTCAAAATAAATCCTGACCCTTCACGGGGAGCACCCGATTCCTATAAATACCTGCATGAAAAACTGTTCAAGGGACGGGCAAAAAAGAGAGGTAGTTATTATAGCGGAAGAACTCTGAAACTTGATTCAGTTTGTTACTCTGCTAATTTGAAGTTTTGATTAGAAAGACTTTTGAAACTAGTTTTCTGAAGGGTTTTCTTGAAAAAAGGATTCTGAATACTGGAACTCTACATTTTCAGTTTGTTCATTATCCGGTCACACTCTCACTCTCAGCCTTTTATCATATCTGTCTTCATTCCCATTATCCAAGCTCAACTTCATTTCACTCGGTTTTTATCTTAATCTTACTGCATTTTAGCTAAGCACCCTTCAGTTCACAAAGAACATCAGCCCTCAAGCTAATCAGTCTGCTGTCTTATTACTATTTGTCACCCCGTAGTTATTTCAATAGATTTGGCTCCTTACAGGTAAGAGCTCATACTGTTGTTTTATTAATCACACGCTACTTTTCGTGATTTTCTTTGTTCTTCTTACGTATGTAATTTTCTCTAAGTTTATTTTGTGCAAAAGAACCCCAAAGAATATTATTCTCTCAAGTTGTCTCTTTAGTGATCAGTCCATCATTTTATTAATCTTCGTCATTTCTGAAAGCAAGTTTTCTATTTCCTAGTAGCATGTAAGTGGTTGGGTAAAATATAGATAACTGCAACTTACGGGTCTCTTTTAAGAGAGAGAGCCTGAATAACACGTCAGGAAAATAGCCACAATATTGGGCTGACGTAAACGGCAATTCGGCAAGATGCCATAAAGTGGAATAAAACCAAAGTAAACAAAACAGAATAGATCGGACATTAATAGGTACTGGTAAAGTGACCTTAGGGGAAGTCAGCAAAATTCAGTCCAGCTTCTCTTATTTAGTCACAAAATATCAATTAGTTAAAAGAAGCCTTATCCCCGGCACCTTAGAACGCCAGAATCCTTAGCTTTAGGGCCTTACGACGTGTAGCTGAAATTAAAATTCGAGAAATCGGAAAGATGCCATTCAGGTTCCTGTTAATTTAATAGAGATCGGAAGAGAGTTCTTATCCGGTCTCAAATCCAAATTTTAATAAATATTTAATAGAGATCGGAAGAGAGTTCTTATCCGATCCTCAACTCAAAATTTAAAATAAATATTTAATAGAGATCGGAGGAGAGTTCTTATCCGGTCTCATTTCAAAATCTTAATAAACATTAAATAGAAATTGGAGGAAAATTCTTGTCCGATCCCTGAGCTAAAATTTTAAAAGAGATCGA